>NC_082404.1:9584766-9742266 GCF_031168955.1 Gadus macrocephalus
GCTGAGATGCTGCTATTATGTAAGAGGGAGCCTTGGTTCTAGTCTGATATGTCTGCTCACACATGGTCCTGTCTAGCTAATAGTATACCTATCCGTCTGTAAATGTCCCTGAAACTTCACCTTTCCAAAAGTCTGTGGGGTTAACTGTCTGTCTGTAAATCCAGCTGTCTGTCAGTTAGATTACCATGTTTCCTATCTGTCTGTAGGCTTATCTGTCTGTTTGATAGGTTACCTGTCTGTCTGAGTGCACCTGTCTGAGGTAATAACTCTACCTGTAGACTGACAGATAACGTTGGTCCACCTGCCAAGGTGTGGAGGAAGGTTGTAAAACCACTTGAAACCCACCTGGACTCCTCACCTGCTGGCACTCACCCATTACTCCTACTCTGTTATTTACAAGATATCTAGAAATATTTGAGATCACGGATGTAATTTAACTATCTCACTTTTTGACCCGCCGCATACTTGTTGGTTTTAGCCAATTAGTTTATTTATCCAATGAGGGTTTGTATCTGTGAGCTAGGGTGTAGTTGCAGCCAGATCAGGTGTCTTGAAGCTAGCGAAGATGTAGTAGAAGAAAGAGACATACATAGAAGCTGCATTGGCCTTTGGATGTACGTCAGTGTCGCCACAATAATGGAGAGGCCGAAGAAGGGTCCTTAAACAAATACAAGTAAACTGGGGAGCCGCGTTTTTTCTAGGTCAAAAAAAATCTATTATTTAAATTTCTCCACCGATTTCAATGAGTCTCCAATTTGGCGGCGGTGTTGACATGTAACCAAAGGCCAATACAGCTTCTATGCATGTCAAAGGAGTCAATGCGTTGTCTATGTATGCATGTCTATGGTTGAAGCTAATTCAGGGAATTAAGCGAGTGCTGGTGTTTTGCGCCTGCTCAGGTGTAGTTAAGGCTAGCTCAGATGTTTAAGCTACCTCTGATGTTTTGCGCCCACTCCTGTGTACTTTGAGCCATTTCAAGTGTAGTTAAAGCTAGCTCAGGGTCTGCTGGACTCATAAGGTGTTCCACTGAGTTTGAATCCACGTAGCTTTTTAGTCCCACACAGTACGACCCACAACAGTACGACATGATGGGACCTCCGTTCGGAGTACGACCGCACAAACTACTGCAGCACAGACAGATACCCCGACTTTTAATGTTTGAAACTGAACTTGGGTTCAGCAAATGTTCATAGACATGTGTGTGCTGGTTTGTGTGTGTGCGTGTGTGTGTGTGTGTGTGTGTGTGTGTGGGGGGGGGGGGGGGGGGGGGGCTTAAATTATCACATGGCTAACAAGTCAGATGGCTACTGCTTTACTTTAGTAGGGATATACTTTAATAATATCATCAGAGTACTGCTGAGATGAGAGGGAGATGGAAAGGGGGCGTGTCCGTTCAGGGTGCGTCTAGTTCCACCATGTGGGAATGTGAGAATGCTGGTAGCAATGGCTGGGAATCTGTACACATTGAGCTGTTTTCCTGCTGACTGCTTGCAACTGTGTCGTGTAGTTTTAGGAGACTTTAAGGAGAGATGTCGGAAAGACTGACACAATGATGTTGACCTTGAGTATTATCTTATCTTGTTCCATATGTGGGATAATAAATGGATGGACCACATCTGTCTCACTTTCTCTCTCTGTTTCTTCTTACTTTCTATCTCTAAGCTCTTTCTCAGTTTATTATCTGTTTCTCTATTACTTTTCGTCTCAGTCCCGCGACTCTCTAGTTACCTTTGATTCTTTCTCTCGCTCTCTCATCTTTCTCTGCTATCTCGCTCTCGGTTCTGCCTCTCTCTACCGACAGGAAGTTGGTAGGCGGGCAGGAAGCATACTGGTGTCATTAGACTTGAACACCTGCTAGAAAGAGCCAGGCTTTAACTGCCAGAGACACCTGTATATGTACACACAACCACACACACAGGCACACAAACACGCACCCTCACACGACCACACACAAACAAACACACACACACACACACATAAAGCTAGTCTCTCCAGACCTGCAGCATCAGCATCGTATCCCTCTGTCTCCCCATCTCTCCTCTCCCGGGCGTTGCATAGTTACCGGAGGATGACGCGCTCCAACAGCGTCACCGCGGCTGTGCAGGCGGACATGGACGAGCCGGCCCCTCCCCCTTCCATGCCCACCCCCCGCTGCTCCACCATGCCGCGAGGCTGGTCCCGCGACGCCACCTCCACCACCTCCTCCACCTCCACGGTCAGCATCCAGGGCTCGGGGAACCACTACCACGCCTGCAGCGGAGACGACTACAGCGACCCGGGCTTCGACCCCTCAATCCTGCCGCCTCCCGACCCCTGGATGGACGCCGGATCAGAGGGGGAGGAGCTAGAGCTGGGGGGCGAGGGGAGGTCTCTGTGTCCACGGGACGGGCTCTGGTTCTTGAAGCTGCTCCGGGCGGAGACGGAGCGCATGGAAGGGTGGTGTCACCAGATGGAGAGTGAGGAGGTGGACCACCAGCTCCCTGAGGAGAGTGAGTGCACCTCTCCCCCCCACCCCCCACCCCCCCACCCCCCCACCCCCCCCCCCACCAGCCCCGATCTGTTTCTACACCTCCACTCTTCCTGTTTTCACCTCTTTCTCGGCTCTCCTTCTGCTCTTTTCCTTCTCCCTCCCCTACTTTCCCCTCTCCCTCTTCACCGCCTTCTCCCCTCGTTTTTTTTTCCTTTCCCCCCTCCTCTCTCCTCTCCCTTTAATGCTAATGTTTTAATTTCCGAGTTCAAATTATTCTATATCACAATCTGTGTGGATTTATTTCGACTAAATTTCCCGTTGAAGGTCTCGTCTTCACCACTTCCATTGGCAATGAAGCTGGTTGTAACTGTGTGTGTATGTGTGTGTTTTTCTGTGTGTGTGTGTGTGTGTGTGTGTGTGTGTGTGTGTGTGTGTGTGTGTGTGTGTGTGTGTGTGTGTGTGTGTGTGTGTGTTTAGTCCAGGGGAAGATCCGCAGTGCTGTGGGCTCGGCTCAGCTCCTCATGAACCAAAAGTTCCAGCAGTTCAGAGAACTCTGTGAGGAGAACCTGGTGGGTGCCGTCCCTCTCCGTCCACTCCCCCACACAACCCCGCTCTTACTCTGCCCCTTTCTAACCACACCTCTTCTGATCACATGTCTTATTAACACACGTTGTGTGTGACTGTGTCTCTCTGTGTGTGTGTGTGTGTGTGTGTGTGTGTGTTGACTCAGAACCCAGACACACGGCCGCGGCCGGTCTCTCAGGACCTGGCCGGGTTCTGGGATATGCTGCAGCTGTCCATCGAGAACATCAGCCTCAAGTTTGACGAGCTGCACCAGCTGAAGGCCAACCACTGGAAACCCCTGGAGCCTCCTCCCATTAAGGTACCCCCCGCTTCCCATTAAGGTAACCCCCCTCCCATTAAGGTACCCCCACACCTGTCCTGAGCCACCCCAACACCGGCCCTGAGACACCCCTACACCTTTTCTGGGAAACCCCTTCATCTGTCTTGATACCCCCCCAACACCTGCATGAGACACCCCTGAACCGTTCCCAAAACCCCCCTACACCTGTCCTGAGCCAGCCCTACACCTGTCCTAAGACACCTCTACACCTCTCAGACACCCCTACACCTGTCCTGAGCCAGCCCTACACCTGTCCTAAGACACCTCTACACCTCTCAGACACCCCTACACCTGTCCTGAGCCAGCCCTACACCTGTCCTGAGACACCTCTACACCTCTCAGACACCCCTACACCTGTCCTGAGCCAGCCCTACACCTGTCCTGAGACACCTCTACACCTCTCAGACACCCCTACACCTGTCCTGAGCCAGCCCTACACCTGTCCTGAGACACCTCTACACCTCTCAGACACCCCTACACCTGTCCTGAGCCAGCCCTACACCTGTCCTGAGCCACCTCTACACCTCTCAGACACCCCTACACCTGTCCTGAGCCACCCCTACACCTGTCCTGAGCCAGCCCTACACCTGTCCTGAGCCAGCCCTACACCTGTCCTGAGCCAGCCCTACACCTGTCCTGAGCCAGCCCTACACCTGTCCTGAGCCAGCCCTACACCTGTCCTGAGCCAGCCCTACACCTGTCCTAAGACACACCTTTACACTGTCCCAAGATACCTCTACATTTTTCCTGAGACACCCCTATACCTGCCCTAAGAGACCCCTACACCTGTCCTAAGACAGCCCTACATGTCTGAGACAACCCATACCTGTCCCGAGATACCTACTTCCGAATTTAAAAAATAAAATGTTTAAATAATACCACTAACTCTAACCAGCATGCTGCATTAGCCGCCATGACTTCACAGCCATTAATTTATAATGTAACGTGTGCTAAGCTGTCTGTGCCGGTTTAGCATTAATATGCAGTGTAACGTGTATTAGCATCAGCTAGTGTGCGTTAGCGGCTGCAACATGTTGTATGTATTAGTTTAAGCATGCAGTGTAAGAAGTGTGCAAAATACTCAGAGTCACTGATCGACACTTGAGAATCCCTGAAAGCTTCAACTGCCAAATTCTCGGGGGCTCTTGAAAAATCTTTAAAGACAGTTATTTAAAATCTTAAAATAACGACAGAAAGAAGAGGTAAGAAATCCAACCAAGAAAACTGGGTATTTCGCAGACTGAGTGTAAGCGTGTGTCAGTGTCTAACATATTGCCTTCATTAGTGTAAGCATGCAGTGTTAGCATGTTTAGCATCAGGTAACGTGCTTAAGCGGATGTCTTAGTTTAAGCATGCAGTGTTAGAGTGTGTTAGTGTATAATATTTTACCTGCTGCAGCATTTGCGCTGGGGGGATGTTGGCATGTATTAGCAGCAGTTAGCGTGCGTAGCGGGTGTAACATGTCGTGAGCCTTAGTGTAAGCATGCCGTGTTAGCATGTCTCATGTTCTGTGGCTTTTAGCATTAGAGTGTGTCAGCATGCACCGTTAAAGTGTGTAAGCGTGTAACACGTTGTGTTTGACATCACCTGGTGTCTCTGGTGTTGTGTTTTGTCGACAGTGAGCCGTGTGACCGAGCTGCGGCCCACGCGTTTGGCCGCCTGTCCGCCACTAACGGCCACTTTGATCTCACGCAAACGGCCGCCGCCACCGCCGCCACTCACCCTTTACCCCACGCAAATGGCTGCCGCTGTGTGAATCCATTGCGTCTTTTCAAACCTGCTGCATGCGCTGACATCACTGTGTAACCCTCATCCTCATCACCAGCCGATCTCAAAGCTCTCACTCCGCGCGGCGGCGCCGACGCCGGGGGGGCGTGACTCAGACTGTTATATATGGTTCCCATCCAGGAGAGGAAGATGGCCCCTGTCGTGCCAAAGAAGCCCCAGAAGGGGCACCCTCCCCTGGCTAGAGACCGCTCGCTGGAGAGCTCTGAGCGCCAGCGGCTGGAGGCCCGCAAACGCCTGCTAGCCGCTAAGCGCGCCGCATCCGTCCGCCAGAGCTCCGCCACGGAGAGCGCCGACAGCATCGAGATCTACATCCCCGAGGCCCAGACCCGGCTATGAGACGATTACACACACAACAGCATAGACACGCATACACACACATCATCCGCATACAGGCACATACACACTCGCATCATCGACATGCAGATACACACATGTAGATAGATACACACACACACATACACTGGATACACACATACACATAAAAGAATACTGAACACACAGACTCACCAGTGCAGGTGTGTCTCCTATAGCAATACTTGGCAGGTGCTTTGAGCAAAGCGCAGGGGGTACCTCGGTCCCCAGGGTGGTGGTTGCGGCTACAGAACCAGGCCGCAACCAGATCTGTATTTGTTAGGGTTTATTTGGATTTATTTATGTATTTAATCTCCTCTACTCCACCCAGTTGGGATGTAGCACCCCCCCCCCCCCCCCCTCTCCCCCCACCAGACGCTACTAGTGACTTCTGTATTCCTACGACCCTGTGACCCCATCAGGTGACCCGCTATTACAGAGCTAGCTGCTGGCCTCCAGCTAACAACACTAGCCTCAGATAAACCCTGCTAGTACTGCGAGCATTGCTAGACTTTGCTAGCCCCCTGCTAGTAGCACTAGCAACACTAGCCTCAATTTACCCCTGCTAGTACTGCTAGCACAGCTTGCCTTTGCTAGGCCTCATTAGTACCGTTAGCACCCTAGCCTCAGTTTGCCCCTGCTAGTAGCACTAGCACCGGTAGTCTGCTAGCACCGCATGATGCTCTGTAAATACTGTGTTTATTGTGCCGTTAAATACAGCACAGCAGAGAAAGGTGTGTGTGTGTGTGTGTGTGTGTGTGTGTGTGTGTGTGTGTGTGTGTGTGTGTGTGTGTGTGTGTGTGTGTGTGTGTGTGTGTGTGTGTGTGTGTGTGTGTGTGTGTGTGTGTGCTTGCGTAACACGCTGCCAATCATTTTGCCATGTCAGTATGGAGTTTGTTTGCAACAGACAGACACTAAAACGTATGAATGTGTGATCGAACATGAAAATAAGACCATATTGAAGGTTACTCTCTAGTGAAACTAATTTTCCTGTCACTTCAACCACTGTTTGGCTCATATATGTCAGCCAATCAAAATTATTCTGAGGGGATTGCTCCCGTAGAGATGGGTCCCATGGTTTGACTGTTGCTCTTTAATTAGGTGATAACTTGTCAAACTGTTGTTTTACAGTTCTATGAGCGCCAAGTGGGTAAAGTAAGTGATGACGGCTTAACGCCCAAATACAGGTCCATAACTAACCTGGGATTTAGTCATCGGGTCTTTAAACCTGTACTTATTTGTAACCAGGGCAACAGAACACAACAACCAATGAATCCCACACCTGGTAGACTGCTACTTCTAAACTACTGGCTGGCATGCTAGTGAGCTAGCTAGCATGCCAATAATTGGCATCATAATAGGTGGCAGGCTAATAGCTAGCGTTTCACTAGTTAGCTTGCTAATAAAAAATCCCTTATGTGGAGCGCCAATTCTGTGTGTGTGTGTGTGTGTGTATGCACTTGTATGTGTATGTGTGTTTGTATGTGTGTGAGTGTGTGTGTGTGTTAAAACACTCATTTCAAGAGTTCTTCCTATTTTTGTAGGTCCAACGTGGCCTGTTGAATAATAATAATAACCAGTATAGACGACTTCTCCTCCGCATACATGATATATTCTATATTCTATATTTATTCTGCGCTTCGAGCGTCTTTTGGTTTGTTGTGAGAACCGACAGGACCGCACGCATGCCGTCTCTCACCTGTGTTCGGTTGGGTTCTGTTTAGGTTCTGGTGTTGTGTTCCACCGTCTGCGTCACTCTCTGGAATGTTCTTCAGGAGAACACAGAGAGACTGGGAGAGAACCTCTCTCTCCACATTCTCCTCCCAAAACCCGGAGTCTTTCTAACGCCACTCCTGATGTTTTATATCAACCTTTTATTTATGGAGTAGGATTTTTAAAATGACTGTTTATGAACATTGTGAATATTGATATTATGCACTGAGGACATGGCCCTTCAACTGTGTCTGTGTTTTGTTTTTGTTTTAAACTTTTTATTTTATTTGTTCTCCTCTGCTTCTCTGTCATCAGCCTTAATTTACCTATTGAGCACAACAGCAGCCTCAGGGGAACCGTGTGTGTGTGTGTGTGTGTGTGTGTGTGTGTGTGTGTGTGTGTGTGTGTGTGTGTGTGTGTGTGTGTGTCCTTGTGTGTGTGCCTGTGTGTGTCTGACTGTGTTACCCATGAGCAGTGTTAGTTTCCCCGGGTCAGGATCTTTCGGGGTTCGAACCCACAACCTCCTCTGTCCGTTGAGTTCTCAGTTACTAAAGTTCAGTCTATCTCTTGTTTAGTGGGTTTTGACTAGAGAAACGCCAAAAGGTTTGAAGTCTGGTGCCATTGGGGGCAATGAGAGGCGAGCCTGCTGCCTCCATCACTAGAAGAAGGGAGAGAGAGAGATTGTACGTGAGCAAACATAGGCGAATTTGTCTCACTTCTGCCATATGATCAAGAGTCTTTATTTATCTGTTTATTTTGTACGAATATTTTGGAACTTCAATTTGAATAGTGTGTAAAATGTTTGACCTCCTATCTGTCCTGTTCCGTGTGTAACATATCAGAACCGAGCTCCCTGTCATCCCTGGGTGTCACCCAGGAACCCAGAATGTTGGATTGTGGGTAACAGCCAAAATTGAACAGAGACTCTCCAGCAATCCGACACTTCTACGGTTTTGGCATCTAGAAGGATCAGAGAAACCGTTCAACTGGACATCATTTGTACATAAATTAATGTTTCCTTTATGTAAATGTTAAAAAGTAATTCTAATATAATTAAGTAGTTATACTTATTTTCTAATTAATATTACTACACTGTTCATGTCATGGCACGTGTATTAAACTCTATCAGCATTACAATAAATATCTATATCTATATCTATATATATATATACATATATATATATATATCGCTATCATCTCGTCTTTGTTTGTGTGAGTTTGACCAATTAAAAGCATTACAATGAGGAGTGGCTTAGTGTCAACCCTGATCTCTCCGTGGGGGCGGGGGCTGTGTTCATCCAACCATCACCCCTGATTTCCTCTGGGAAAGAAGCCTTCAAACATCAATCACTCCCTTGACCACCAAGTGATGGTGACAAGCCATTTAAAAAGTACCCTGTAGGGACATCCCAAGTCAGGAGCGACCCCCCCAGATGAATGTTGGATGAATCAGCCTACTCGTCTAAAGTCTCCCCAGTGGACTGTACCAACTGGTAGTCTGATCTTGTTTCATTCATCTGGGTTGACGCTCCCACTTGTAATGTCAGTGAGGGTCATTTTGCAATGGCTTGTACTGTTCTCATCAACATCATCTGGTGGTAAAACAGGAGCAATTTAAGCTGAGAGCTGGGAATAGAACCATCAACCTTCATCCACCAGGTGACCAGAGCTACTGGCACCTCCGTCACCACCGCAAGGTCACCTCCTTCAGATGTTCAGGGACAGCTGGTATGTTCAGACACTCCTCCATGTGACGTAACACACCCACATCCTACTTGCCATCCCAGTCAGTCAACTAGTCGATGCTTTAATCCAGAGGGCTACAGTGAGTTCAGAGACCGGTCGTTAAGGAGCAGGTAGGGGTTGGACAGTGCACAGACAGGTCATTAAGAAGCATGTAAGGATCGGACAGTACAGAGACGGGGCAGTAAGGACCAGGCAGAGGTAAGACACTAGAGACCAGTCATTAAAGGATTTGGCCGGTTTGCCAAAACCCCAGGTTCACTCTTGAAATAGTCTATATGGAGTTGTAAATCAGCCATCAACTGACCTCGTCTGACAGTGTAAGAGCGTTTGCGATCAATGGCTGGTTTAAGTTGCCTCACCTTGCCTAAGTCAGGTGGATGGGCTCTGGAGCTGGGTGAAGCTGCACTCCTGTGGCGTTGCACTACTGAAGTAGTTTTCTCCAATAGTGCCCAAAAACAAGTGCGTTAATTCTGTGTTTACACGCCACTGCCCGTGATCACCAACGTGTTTTATAACACTGCCTCAAACCTAGCCACCATCCTCACTCAAAAACTGCAGGCCTCAGTTACTAAGCCGTCAGCATGCGCAGTGGGGTGTAAACACAGAATCCAACTTGTTTGAAAAATCGAGATACATATGGGAGTTGCTAAACACTAGTTTGGAATATAATAGATCGCCAACTGCCCAATTGCGGCATGGCTCACACAAATCTGGACCAACAATGTCAACAACTAACCTGCGGTCATAGCAAACTGCCCAAATATTTTATGGCGCAGGTAGGGCTGAGGGCGGTGTTAAGATCAGATATTATCAACCACAAACCAAGGGATTAATAGTAGGTCAACCTAAACAACTGCTTGACTCCTTCTAGCCAAGAATGATTGCGAACGATATGCATCGGTGGCTATTTCAACCCTGAACCAGCACTAATTTATGCATGGCTGCCTTAAAAAGCGCTTCATGAATGCAATTATTCATTATTATCCAAGTATCTTGAGTCCAGACTTCCAGCAGGAAAGAATTAACTTTTCAGAGGTTTAGAAAAAAACAAAACTTTATTTGAATTGCAAGTGACCTCTTCTCGCCACAAACAGTATGAAAACAAATCACATCTGTGGGCATGGAATCACATGAACTATACACATTGTACATAAAAGGTATTTAGTTCTGTAGTTTAGTGTGTTTGGCTGACTGGCCTTAGCATCGCGGAGGGACGGCTGGGTCAGACACCCCCTCCCTGCTGGAAAACAAACATTACCTTTAACAGGAAATGGAGACGTTGTTTAAAAAGGGCAAAAACTGTAAAAGCAAAATCCAAAAAATGACAACAAAATAACGATATTCTTATGAAAATATATAACATGAACTACAGTAGTGATGTCATAAATGCAGAATATTGTTCTGAAGACACTGAGATGAACTTCGCTGCCTCAGTGGGCCAACCAATCAGCAACTGGTCTACGAAATGTAAAAAATAAAAGGAAAACGTGTGGAATCGACCAATCCCGGTACGGAATAAGGTCTCCGACTCCCTCCCCTTTCTCATCGGTTAAAAGGAATAACATAAAGCAGGCAGCGTTAGTCTGACAATTGTTTTTTGGTCCCTGTGTGCAAAAAGATGGAGCTTGTAGAAAATAACATGTACACGAAGAAATCATAAACAGCCAAGGCACCTGAATAACGTCTCTTGTTCAACCCGGAACCTCCTTCTCCACCACGGATGGTTCCTTGAGGTGGGCGGGGCTTACCGCAGGCCGGCCCCGCCTTCCCACCTCACCATCGAGTCACTGAACGGTGGAGCGCCTGCTCCTCTTCCTGCTTCTCCTGCCGGTCTAGGGGACCAGCTGCTTGGCCTGGAGCTCCATCTCCGCGGCCCTCTTGAGGGCCACATCCACCAGGAGCTGGAAGCCGCTGAAGTCCTGGGTGAGGTCTGGGGGCGTCGGAGGGGGAGTGTTGAACAGCCCACTGCTGCTGGGGCTCAGACTGCCCTCCAGGGTGGAGCTGATGGAGGTCAGGAGGGAGGCGATGGAGGACGCGGTGATGACATCGGGGGCCAGGGCGACGGAGGTCATGGAGGATGTGGGAGAGGAGGGGTGCTGGTGCTGACCGTCGCTGGGGGGCGTGTCCTCTTGGCACCTCGTGGCGCCCGCCGCCCCCCGGTCCGTCTCCGTGGTGACCGCGAGGGGGGGGATGCTGGCCTGCATCGCCGTGGTGACAGTGGTGTGACAGATGACTGAGGGCCGGAGGGGCAGGGAGGGAGATGAAGAGGAGGAGGAGGAGGAGGAGGATGATGAAGAGGAAGAAGAGGGGGAAGAGGCCTTCCGTAGGACACCTGGCAGGGCGGCGTGGCAGCCGGACGGGTGCAGCACCCGCTGGTCGTAACCGTCGTCGGCGCTGGGCGGCGTGCCGGGCGGCTTGGGCGACTGGGAGCCGTCGGAGAAGCTGTCCCCGGACTTGGAGCTCTTCCGGGAGATGGTGAACTGGTCGGGGTCCTTGCCGTCCTTACGGAGCATCTCCGGGAGCAGGCGCCGCCGGGCATTGATGAACCAGTTACACACCTGGGGATCAAACACACACACACACACACACAATTAGTTTCAGATCACAGAAACATGTGGAGCCACCGCACACACACTTGGTGTCAGATCCCAGGTACATGTGGAGCCACCACACACACACTTGGTGTCAGATCACAGGTAAACTAGGAGCAACCACACACACACTTTGTTTCAGATGCATCTTGGCAGCAAAACCGCTGGCTTAAACTTGCTTCTTCGGTTTTGAAAATGATGATGCAGCAATATTGGTCAAAACAAACAAGACCTAGAAGGACAAGCTAGGCGGAGGCTAAGCTAGGAGGAGCTGCCTGGGAAAGGGGAGCAAGGATAGGAGAGGATAAGAGTGAAGGGTAGAAGATAGAGGACAGAAAAAGAGAGGAGGAGAGGAGAGAAGACGATCAGATACATGGAAAGAGGGGGTTCCCCCCCCCTTCCAGAGCCAGAAATACTCTCACCCCTGTCCTCGGGGTCAACCCTCCTTCATCCTAGCATCCCCGCAGACCTCCTCATGAGGCTGCCCCGTCTCCCCCTACCTGCAGGGTAGAGAGCTGCGTCTGGCGGGACAGCTGGGCCTTCTCGTTCTCCGAGGGGTAGGCGTTGTAGCGGTGCTCGTACAGCCAGTCCCGCAGGATCTGCACTGACTCCTTGGGAAGGTTCCCACGCCGCTTCCTCTTCCCGCCGCTGGACGACAGGTCCAACGGAGCGCTGTCCTCGTCCTCCGACTCGCTGGCCGACAGCATCATCATGCCTGGGGGGGGGGGGGAAGGGAAGGCGAGTTGAACATTTTATTTTATTTAGTTATTTTCAGCACTGTACATCGTTTTTTAGGCAATTGTGTTCATGCATGCTACAGTTAGGATACACGAGTGGGTGAGTGAAAACAACTATAGTATGGGTCCTCCATGTGCTAACCCGCCTGTAGCCCCGCCCTCAAGTCTGCTCGGCAGCTGATGTGTCAGAGCTGTCATCTCGCTGCACCATGTGATTCATATAGGAGGAGGGGGCGGGAGAGACCTTCACAAAAGGCAGATCTGACGGCGCTGTGTGTGTCTGCGAGGGTTATAAAACCTGCCTGACAAACACTGCCGAGGTCGGGCCGCATGCCACGACTCACATCCCAGACGATCAAGGAAACAATTATTGACCAAATGAGGAATTCCTCCCTAACGAGTTTTTTTTGTTGTTGTTGGCGGCTTTCACTCGTTCTTTGTTTTTCTTGAATCCTCCTCTCATTACAAACGCACTTGTTTGACGTGTTAAACATTGACGTGGACTTTTTATTTAACTCACTGGGGGGGGGGGGGGGGGGTAACAGAGTTGGTGACTTTGCGTTTTGATGGTTGAACAAGTTTCAGAAATAAACAAACAACTTTAACTTTTACCACGTTTATAGGTTGGAGCAGGTAAAATGTAAGAAGGGTTTCCGTGGCGGAGATTTGCGCTGCAGCGGGATGAGGTCACCGGGGGGAGGGGACCTGTGGCTGCTGCGTCTCGCAGACTAAACAAAAGAATCCTGTGGAGTCTCGGCTTCTTTGTGTGTTCGCTTCAAAAAGTTTTTCCAGACCAACTGCTGCTCTTTCGACTCAATCATTCCCGGTAGACTTAAATCTCTATCGCCATCGAGAGGGGATAACATTAAAACGACTAGAAAGTTTCCCGCGGAGAGCTTGTCTGCTGGGTAAGTTTGAAGAAGTTGTGAGTCTATTGTGTTGTCTGAGGACCACGAGGTCAGGGACCGGAGAGCAACACGCATACACACACTTCTCTTCGAGGTCACAAAACACTGAAACAAACTCTCTCACTGCGTCCCCCCTACAACAAGATTCCCTCAATAATATCAGCTGCCACATGGGCTTTTGAACCTTCTTCGGATGAGTAAAGTATGGGCTATCAACACGGAGGAACAGTTGCTAAACTACAATAAACTTAATCGCTTTTCAAAGCGTCCCCCCTACACACACAGGTTTAACGTCTTGTTGTATGGTCGCCACATGTAGAACCACCATGTCAGGTAAACGGGTTCAACTAAACAACACTCGATCCTTTCACAGCATAAAGTTAAAGCCTTGAATACATCAAAAGCGGTAGTAATACATTAAGTGTGAATGTGTTGATATATGCTGGGCTGTCTGTGTTCATGGCTGGTAGGTAGCGGTGTGTGTGTGTGTGTGTGGAGGTTATAAAGTGGTAGGATGGACGTCCCGCAGCACATGGACGAGCTGGAGGAGACAATGGACTGCATGGCGCACAGAGGCGCACGGCGATTACCGTCAACAATTCGGTTACATTACGCTCTTTTGCATACGATATCCACTTTTAAACGCAGGAGCTTACCCTTTTTTGACTTCATCTCTGCGATTAAATCCTTTTTTCGCCGTTCGCCACGGACGAAGCGCAGTCGTCAGTTTCCTCAAGTCGCTGCAGTTTTTCCTCCAGATATTCCCAGCGTGTATCTGAACTGTCGAGATTCTCCTGTAACACAACACTTCTTGTTTGCTCTGCTTTTCTGGTAATATGTTTTCCCCTTCCAGCGTGTTTCGGGAGAGAGTGACCTGAGACGTGCACTAAAAGCCGTCTGGCCGTGTGTTTGATCGAGGATTTGGGTGACAGCTATCTCTGACAGCTGTGTGACTCAACCGCTAAGACCCGCCCACCAGCCAGGACTCTGACATCAGCAGCCTGGAGACACACAACTACACGCACTACACAACACTATTCACACTCAAAATCAAAACACTACAACGCACACACCCTGTAGATACGCATATTACATGCTACACAAAACTATGCATACACAACACTGCGACACACACAGCTTGTAGAGACACAATAACACACCCTACACATCAGACATCACTATGCACAAACGATACACAGCACTGCAACACAAACGGCCTGTAGAGACACTCAGTAACAAAACCTACACTACACTATACACATACTACGCAGAATACAGCCTACCGACATACTAATGCACACAAACAACAAAAGTTCACGCATACAGCCTGAAGACACGCATAACAAACGCAATAAAACACTAGACAAAACAAACGCATATAAAACATAACAAACGCAATATAACACTAGACAAAACAATAATACACAATAATAAAACTGCACACTACACGAGACTACACTATATGCACAACACTACACAACATACAGCCTGTAGAGACAATATTACACACGGCACAACAAATAAAGCCGGGTAAAGACCCACAGTAACACCCAAACGTCGGTATAACAGCACTCAGCACTACACAATACAATATACAAAATGCATGTCTTGTGTATTTTCAGTTTCTTGTGTGATATGCTCATCAAAACCCTGTTTTTCAGCCTTATCACAACACAACAACAGACTTGAGGAGTGACGTCACACGTGTCTCGAACCGAGAGGGAATCAGACTCGATGTTGTTTATGAATCGGTGCGACAGAGTTGTGCATGCACTGCCGTTATATATTAAACAGATCATTGTACTATTCATTAATCTTAACATTATTATTATTATTATTCATGTAATAATTCGGTGCTAACGTCTCAGTATCTACCGGCAGCTAACCACCGCGCGACAACAGACTAGGTCGGCGGTTCATTTGTATGCGTCGCGCGGCTCTGCGACAGCTGCTGCAGCGGCGTCGCCTCGCGCTCTTTTATCATAATCCCAGCTACGTCTTTTGTTCCGCACCGTAACGGTAACCAGGGGCTGCACACACGGTCCGAGGGCGCCCTCTGCTTGTCAGGCGTTGGCACCAAGTAAATCACAGGGAGTTGCTTGTTTTAGTGGTCATGCCCTTGAATAGGCCTTAAAATATAAGACTCCCAAAACAAATTACCTCTGGGATTGTATGTTTAGTTTAATTGCATTCAAATTGATTTGTGATTATTTTTCATCGTTGAAAAGTCAGAATTGGGTCTTCATACCTATTTTTATGATTACCAGCTCATTATATTGATATTGTATGATATAATGTAGTCCTATGTTGTTCAACCTGATCTCTTCGCGTGGATGAATATAAATCTGTCTAAAATCGAATAAAGAAAATCGAATCTGATGCCACCGATTTTTTTTAAAATTGGCCAAACGTAAACAGACCCAATACTGGTGTTTCTAGACAATATTAGAATATCCTAACTCCTTTCTTATGCTCAGATCCCCAAGTTATTTATTTCATTCTCCTCAATCCTCATCCACAATCTGCAATCTGACACTCGGAGCATAACTTTTAAAAACAAAACTAACGGATTTATCTCAAACTCATTTTCAAATAACAGCCCTTTATTTAAATCCCGGTGACAACGCGCTCCGATGGCGCCCCTACCGGCCACGTCAGCAATAGCAGAAAATACAAGACAAGTCAGAAAAGTTGGTCACTTTTTGTTTGGAAATCATCATGTCCTGATGTAGCCTAACAATAATAATATTAATAATAATGTAGGCCTTATATTAGTCAGTCCAATGGCCGACGTTATAATGTTATTATTTACTAACCTTAGATGATTTAGTGTAGGTCGACATCTGCTCTGTACTGAGTAGCCTACATTAAATATAACATACATGTATAGTTCTTTGAAATGTAAAAATAAATGAATAAAGATTAACCGCCTGTGTTTGATACAGATCATTGTAACATCCACCATAGGGAAAAAAAAACGTATTTCTTGGGCTTCAAAGCTGTCAACTGTTGGCAATTCTACAACTACTGGATAATAAAATCACTAATATTACTAAACTACTTTTATCTCATCACTATTGTTTCTATGATGCTGGTCTATTAAAAGGCTGTGATTCATCAGAGGGAGAATTCAGAACTTTATTGGTTAATGTTGGCACACTGAATGCATTCCACAGCAGCGACGCCACAGCGGCGGCTCGAGGCGCGTCTGAGCGCTGGTCACCGGATGGTTCGCATTCTCTCGGGGTGCTGAACGTTACCGAATGTCACCGGAAGCCGACCATGACACGACCTGAAAGAGGAGAGGCGCTGAATATAACACGTTAAGGTCTAAAATTAGTTAGGTTCGGTGCCCTACACGCATGACGCGCACGACGGCTCAACTTGACCGCGTCCCTTCCCCGCAGTGGGTGGTGGGACTCACGGCCATGGAAACGTCCACTACAACTCTCATGTTGTCTCTCTTGACGACACGCGGTATTTTTAGCCGTGGCGGTCACCGTCCCCCTCTCAACAGCCGCCACACTTCAATATAAAGCAGCCGGGCACCATGCGGCAGTACAGCAGCGGTCTGACGCATTACCCGCGCGCATCCAGCAAAGTCTTCATAACTTTACGACGCGGATCGGAGCTGTTGAACGAGACGACTAGTTCAGAGAATAAGGGAACCGACACACAGCACGGGACCCCTCCATCTTCGACGACCTGTAACGGTAAAACCGGGGATAAACTATACAGAGCGCAGTCGCCACCTTCCGTAAGAGACATGCCCGCGTTCTCCTACTACGAGGCTGTGCCGCTACATCCGGTCCGCTTCACCACCACGGCGGAAGTCATCGTCCGGCGCTCCGGTGTGGGTGAGAGGTCGGTACCGATCCACATCACCACAGAGAACAGGAGGAAGAGCCAGTCTCCGGTACCTGGGTCTCCGGACTGGGAGGCATCACACCTCACCGAGCCTGACACAAACAGGATGCTCTCGAGTCTCTTTGAACATCTGAGCAACGGAACCGAACTCTTCCCCTCGGAGTCGGACGGTCCATCCGGACTTGGAAATGGTCTTTTCAGTAGCTCTGACGGGACGAACGGAATCGATACCGGTAGGGGCCGAGAGGAGCGGGACAGAGAAACGGCGCGAAATCCAAAGGAATCAAGAATCATTGTACCGCCACTGGACGTGGGACCCATCACAGGTGACTGTTTGGTGATATCATCCACAACCCCAGAGGAGAACGGGGAGGAGCCCATCCTTCTGAGGGAGTCCAGCAGAGACTCGGAGGACCGGGGAATCCAGTCCCCGGTCCATGAAGCCCCCCTCCCCCTGGGTCTGCGGGACCAGGTGAGCCGGTACCTGGCGGAAGTGGAGGAGCAGAACGCCTACCTCCGCGAGAGGAACAAGTTTCGCTTTCAGGTCATCCCAGACGGGAACTGTCTGTATCGTGCGGTGTGTCGCGCGACCTCCAGCGACCAGTCGGGACACTTGGAGCTGCGCGAGCGCACCATCCACCACATCGCAGACCACCTCGAGCAGTTTAGTCACGTGATTGAGGGTGACGTAGGCGAGTTCCTCATCAGCGCGTCGCAGGACGGCGCCTGGGCCGGATATCCGGAGCTGCTGGCCATGAGCCAGATGCTGCAAGTGCACGTTCACCTGACCACGGGGGGTGGCGCGCGCAGTCCCACAGTCTCCACAATGGTGCACTACCTGGGCGGTGACGAGCACGAGAGCGAGTGCACGCCCCCGCGACCAGACGACATCTGGCTCAGCTGGCTCAGCAACGGACACTATGACGTCATACTGGACCAGAGTGACGTCCCAAACCCGGAATATGAGGACTGGTGCATGCAAGCGCAGGCGCAGAGGAGGCGGGACGAGGAGTTGGCGCGCGCCATGGCCGCCTCTCTCTCCCGAATGTACCTGGAGCAGAATGGAAAGTGACGCAATAGACTGAAGTTGAACCTATGATGCACTGCAACTTGCACTTTCTGTTTCTAACTTGTTTTTATGGGATTTAAATTATTTTTCTAATAAGTTTTTGTACTACTAGAACGAAGTGCAGTGCACCTGGTGTTCCCTCTGTCGCTCAGGCGTGCAGATGTTTTTATAAAGTTAGTTTTTGTGACGATTAAGATTATTTTTTTGTGTTTGTTATTTCGTATCTTGACTTTATTTTCATGTATTCCTACATAAAGTCTGATTTTCGCTTGTGGCCTGGTTGTTGCCTGTTCATTATCCTGCTCCTTTTCACTCATTAAAATATTAAAGGATTTGAGGTTATAGTAATACATTTAAGTGTCGACATATAACTTCTCATATCGGCCTACTAAAAACATGATGCACCAGGATTGAATTGCATATTGCATTACTTCTAAACGCATGATCGCTAGTTTCAATAGCCTTTTATTTTTAGTAATAGAAGAATCATAAGAAGTCACTCCAGCTTCTTTGTTCATAATTGATGTCTGGCAAAGTTATTTGGGAAGGCACCTTTTATGCAATCAAGTCTCGTTATTATAATCAAAAACCAACAAATAAATCTTCACTAAGTCCACCATCACTTTACTCCTCTTGAGGCAGTAATTGTGTCGTATTGGCCACCAGACGGCGCAAGAAGCTTCCTGTACACCTGAAGTGGCCATCAATCACACAAGGCCATAAGTGAAAAGACAGGTGAAATATCAGACAATAAGGTAATGAACTAATAATGTCAATCATTTATAGGTGTTAACACGCTGCTCGCTGCCTATCTGTGAACTAAATGTTGAGACTAAGCATTTGGAATGGATAATACCTCCTATGGAATCGACAGTGATAACAGTCACTAAATTAACCTAATTGTTAAGTTATCCTTTATTGTCCCTTATGGGGGACATTCTTTCTCTGCTTTTGACCCAAGTAGTGCAGGCTTCGTGTCAAAAAAAGTTGAACCTCTACCTGCCTCATAATGAGCTGTTTTTGTACTGTCTAACAATCCCTGCTCCTTAAGACTTAATTGTCTGTCACCGGTAGAGGACTGTGGGGTCGACTGTGAAACTATCAAAAGTCAAGTCGGTGAATTTTGTGTGGGAGGAAAAAGCCCTCCCCTCTTCGATTACATTAATAATGTGAACAACTCCATGTTTAAGCATATTACCATATTGACAAGAGACACCGTGTGGGATCAAACCAACGTTTTTACTGCTGCTAGGGGGAACTTTTCTCAGCTACAACACAACACCCTATAAACTATCTATGTCGATATCACCACTTTACACACATTATTATCCCAGAGAAAAGAACAAGTCCCTGTTTGTCTGACATACACACACGTGGGTCAGGGTGATCAACTGCTACGTATGGATGAAGAGTCCCTGAAACTGGAACATTTAATTGAGATCAATTACAGCTATCCCAAAATATCAACATCCGTGGTGCTCTGTAATTGGGCCTCAATATAAGTGACATGTAAATAGGCGGTTGGAGACACTATGCCCCTGTGTGGCACGGAAATGGAATAGGTGTAAACCATTCTATGTCTTGAAGTATATTCAGTGAACACATTTCAATTTGCAACCGGTCGATGAGATTAAAGTACAGCACTGAAGGAGAACCAACAGCTTTTGACCAACAATATAACTTTTTGTGTGTGTTTGATAGCCATATCTGGTACTCGAGATACAGAATTGAGATACCTATATCAGGAGGGATATATCCTGAGATAAACCACAACAATGTAGATAGCGTAGATGTGGCTACCTGTGTGACACCCTAGTGTTGTAATGTGTAACAGCATTCATGGAACTCCAGTCAGCTCCCCCAACTAATTAGGAACAGTGATTATGATTGACTAGCACCTTGTTTCCAACCAATCAGTGACAGAGAAGAATGAGACTGGATGTACATAACATTTATTAAGAACCTTCCCCAGCTGAGGTGATATCATTCCGTATGTTTTGAGTGGAATTGTAGTGGTTGATCTGGTGTCACGGTTTTACCGCAGTATCTGTCCCCTGCCATGGCTCTCATAAGGTAACGTTTTTATTTTTTGCATGACAGAAATCCATGATTTAATTGGAGCATTAAAAATGACTTCCCTCACTGTCTCATGGACGTATACAAATCTTTTATTTGGAAGTTGTTTTTATAAACAAATCACTTGAACAGATTCTTTTTATGGACACCAGGGGACAGATTCTAACGGGATGGATGCATTAAAATGGCTTTTATTTCTCCTAGGGTACTGCGATTGTCTGTCCTACTTGTTGGCTGTCAAGTAATTGGTGAGTTTAAATCTTAAGAGGACATTATAAAGGCATTAAACCATATGCTAACACGTGTGTTTAACAGCTTCCAGGAATGGGTTGGCTGGGAAGCTTGGATATGCACAAGGGCTGGTCCAAACCCCCATATATCAGCCCTATGAAGAGCAGACTGGATCCGCTCCCCAGCAGAAACCATGGATGCCCAACCAAAAGCAAACCCTCATGACGGCACAGACACAAAAGAGCTCATTGCCCAACCAGCAGCAGCCTCATGGCTACCAGCACCAGCAGCAGCCTCGTAGCTACCAGCAGCAGCAGCCTCGTAGCTACCAGCAGCAGCAGCCTCGTAGCTACCAGCACCAGCAGCAGCCTCATGGCTACCAGCAGCAGCAGCCTCGTAGCTACCAGCACCAGCCGCAGCCTCGTGGCTACAACCACCACCAGCAGCAGCAGCCTCGTGGCTACAACCACCACCAGCAGCAGCAGCCTCGTGGCTACCGCCAGCAGCCTCGTGACAACCAGCAGCCTCGTGGCTACCAGCAGCCTCGTGGCTACCAGCAGCCTCGTGGCTACCAGCAGCAGGAGGAGCCTAGTGGCTTCCAGCAGCCTCGGGGCTTCCAGCAGCAGCAGGAGGAGCCTAGTGGCTACCAGCAGCAGCAGGAGGAGCCTAGTGGCTACCAGCAGGAGGAGCCTAGTGGCTACCAGCAGGAGGAGCCTAGTGGCTACCAGCAGGAGGAGCCTAGTGGCTACCAGCAGGAGGAGCCTAGTGGCTACCAGCAGGAGGAGCCTAGTGGCTACCAGCAGGAGGAGCCTAGTGGCTACCAGCAGCAGCAGCAGGTGCCTAGTGGCTACCAGCAGCAGGAGGAGCCTGGTGGCTACCAGCAGGAGGAGCCTAGTGGCTACCAGCAGCAGCAGGAGGAGCCTACTGGCTACCAGCAGGAGGAGCCTACTGGCTACCAACAGCAGGTGCCTAGTGGCTACCAGCAGCAGGAGGAGCCTGGTGGCTACCAGCAGCAGCAGCCTGGTGGCTACCAGCACCACCAGCAGCAGCAGCCTGGTGGCTACCAGCACCACCAGCAGCATCAGCCTGGTGGCTACCAGCAGCAGCATCAGCTTCCCGAAGAAGCAGCCTCAAGGCAACTATCTCTTGGAGCAGCGTCTACACCCGCAGCTAGTTGAAAAGCATCCTAGCATTGTGCCCAAGCTTTGTACTGTGATTGAGAATATAGCTAGCTGGCTGCAAGGTCCCAGCTGTGTCCAAAAAAAAAAGCCACTACTCAGTGATGTGCTAGGGCAACATCAACTGCGCCTAGATCTGCAGAAAATTCTGCACACGTTCCCAAGTTGGCTGCATTCCTCGGGCTCCATTCCCGAGCAGAAGCCACACATTGCCCCCAAGTATGAAGAACCGGAGAAACCTATGCAGCAGCAGCATCCATCTATGTAGCACCCTATGCAAATGCACCCTATGCAGATGCAGCAGCCATATATGCACTGACCACCTTTTAATTGGCCTTAGGGTGATTGCTGGAGGGTCCTCAGTGAAGCGGAGTTCAACCATTCATCTGCCTACAGAAATGTATAATAAAATACTTAATTTTATATTGCTTCTTTAATTGTCTTGTATTCATTTCACATCGAACATGTAACTTTCTAGCTGTTTGAGTTCACTGCTATAGACGTGTAGAAACGGTTATTAGGGGAACTAATGGAGCTCAAAAAGTATTGGTTTATCCTTTTTGAGCAAATTAAATGGCCAGTTATTCTTGCGCTTCCAATGGAAACGTCACATTTTGGCCTGAGATCACGTAAAGGGACACTTGTCCACTAGTCTTATCTCGATAGTGGGGTAGGCATAGCAAAATGTTACAAAGCAACTGTTAATTTTGTGATTATAAAGGCAACAAATTTTGCAGATGTGTTAGCTATATTGTGAACAAAACTTGATATTGGGCCTTCCCAAACTCTCACCCAGGTGGCCGCGGCAGCCATCTTCAAAATGGCCACCAGTGGTTTGTCCAACCTTCCTATCACGGTGGATTCATGCAATAAGGGACAGATCTAGATCCTAGTAACCTGGAACCAAAGAAAATACCCCTGTTTAAACGAAGAATATAAAAATAACCTAATACAACTGATTTTATCATTCTGCATTACACGTAGATCAAACGTGTGGGTGGACTTGTAGTGGTTATTCTGGTTTCACATTTTTACTGCGGTATCTTTCTACTGCCATGGCTTTTTACTAAGGATACATTTTTATTGTGGAAACATTTATTTTTTGCATGACAAAATCCTTGTTTTGATTTTTAGCATAAAATGCCTCGGGATGCATCTGAAAAGATGAGTCGGATGCATCTTTAAATCAACGTCATAAATAGCCATTGTCCGGGTTTCTTCCCTTGAGTGGCACTTTATACCCAAGGAAGGTAACCTGATCATTTTTTTTTTTTTATCTGGCTTGTATCCATAAATTTGAAAGATTACACAAACGGCCATTTGGGTGGATTCGACAGATTTCAAGCATTGAACTAAATCGTAAAGTATTTTTTCCAGGTCAGGACTGGGTATAAAATGTAGGGGGTGTAAAACTCCACAACACCGAAACCTATTGCGTGTTCCAATTGGTCCCTTGCCCTTATAAAGTGCAGGGGTGATGCCTACTTGCCTACCCATGATGCACATTTAAGTACTTCACTCTCTCACAGGAGGCCATCTAAAATTGGTGGCTTGTTAATGTGGTCAATACATTTCACAAGATTTTCGGTGTAATTAGTGTCTTAACCAGCCTCGATGTACATTTAAATCTTTGCAAAATGACACTGGAAAATGAAGTGGATAGACCACCAGTCACCTCTTCCAACCAATTAGGACAGCGATTATGATTGAGTTGCACCTTGTTTCAAACCGACCATTGGCTGAAGAATCTGATTGGCTTAAAGCACTTCGAAATAGCATTCAACAGTAAAGCTGGTATATATTATTATCTTAATGGAATTGCTGTGGGTAACAGCATTCATGGAACTCCAGTCAGCTCCCCCAACTAATTAGGAACAGTGATTATGATTGACTAGCACCTTGTGTTCAACCAATCAGTGACAGAGAAGAATGAGACTGGATGTACATAACATTTATTAAGAACCTTCCCCAGCTGAGGTGATATCATTCCGTATGTTTTGAGTGGAATTGTAGTGGTTGATCTGGTGTCACGGTTTTACCGCGGTATCTGTCCCCTGCCATGGCTCTCATAAGGTAACGTTTTTATTTTTTGCATGACAGAAATCCATGATTTAATTGGAGCATTAAAAATGACTTCCCTCACTCTCATGGACGTATACAAATCTTTTATTTGGAAGTTGTTTTTATAAACAAATCACTTGAACAGATTCTTTTTATGGACACCAGGGGACAGATTCTAACGGGATGGATGCATTAAAATGGCTTTTATTTCTCCTAGGGTACTGCGATTGTCTGTCCTACTTGTTGGCTGTCAAGTAATTGGTGAGTTTAAATCTTAAGAGGACATTATAAAGGCATTAAACCATATGCTAACACGTGTGTTTAACAGCTTCCAGGAATGGGTTGGCTGGGAAGCTTGGATATGCACAAGGGCTGGTCCAAACCCCCATATATCAGCCCTATGAAGAGCAGACTGGATCCGCTCCCCAGCAGAAACCATGGATGCCCAACCAAAAGCAAACCCTCATGACGGCACAGACACAAAAGAGCTCATTGCCCAACCAGCAGCAGCCTCATGGCTACCAGCACCAGCAGCAGCAGCCTCATGGCTACCAGCAGCAGCAGCAGCCTCGTAGCTACCAGCAGCAGCAGCCTCGTAGCTACCAGCAGCAGCAGCCTCGTAGCTACCAGCAGCAGCAGCCTCGTAGCTACCAGCAGCAGCAGCAGCAGCCTCATGGCTACCAGCAGCAGCAGCAGCCTCGTAGCTACCAGCAGCAGCAGCAGCCTCATGGCTACCAGCACCAGCAGCCTCGTAGCTACCAGCACCAGCAGCAGCCTCATGGCTACCAGCAGCAGCAGCCTCGTAGCCACCAGCAACAGCCGCAGCCTCGTGGCTACAACCACCACCAGCAGCAGCAGCCTGGTGGCTACCAGCACCACCAGCAGCAGCAGCCTGGTGGCTACCAGCACCACCAGCAGCAGCAGCCTGGTGGCTACCAGCACCACCAGCAGCAGCAGCCTGGTGGCTACCAGCACCACCAGCAGCAGCAGCCTGGTGGCTACCAGCACCACCAGCAGCAGCAGCCTGGTGGCTACCAGCACCAGCAGCAGCCTGGTGGCTACCAGCACCAGCAGCAGCATCAGCCTCCCGACTCCCCGAAGAAGCAGCCTCAAGGCAACTATCTCTTGGAGCAGCGTCTACACCCGCAGCTAGTTGAAAAGCATCCTAGCATTGTGCCCAAGCTTTGTACCGCGATTGAGAATATAGCTAGCTGGCTGAAAGGTCCCAGCTGTGTCCAAAAAAAAAAGCCACTACTCGGTGATGTGCTAGGGCAACATCAACTGCGCCTAGATCTGCAGAAAATTCTGCACACGTTCCCAAGTTGGCTCCATTCCCGAGCAGAAGCCACACATTCCCCCTGAGTATGAAGAACTGGAGAAACCTATGCAGCAGCAGCATCCATCTATGTAGCACCCTATGCAAATGCACCCTATGCAGATGCAGCAGCCATATATGCACTGACCACCTTTTAATTGGCCTTAGGGTGATTGCTGGAGGTTCCTCAGTGAAGCGGAGTTCAACCATTCATCTGCCTACAGAAATGTATAATAAAATACTTAATTTTATATTGCTTCTTTAATTGTCTTGTATTCATTTCACATCGAACACGTAACTTTCTAGCTGTTTGAGTTCACTGCTATAGACGTGTAGAAACGGTTATTAGGGGACCTAATGGAGCTCAAAGTATTGGTGCATCCTTTTATTTTATCCTTTTTGAGCAAATTAAATGGCCAGTTATTCTTGCGCTTCCAATGGAAACGTCACATTTTGGCCTGAGATCACGTAAAGGGACACTTGTCCACTAGTCTTATCTCGATAGTGGGGTAGGCATAGCAAAATGTTACAAAGCAACTGTTTTGTGATTATAAAGGCAACAAATTTTGCAGATGTGTTGGCTATATTGTGAACAAAACTTGATATTGGGCCTTCCCAAACTCTCACCCAGGTGGCCACGGCAGCCATCTTTCAAAATGGCCACCAGTGGTTTGTCCAACCTTCCTATCACGGTGGATTCATGCAATAAGGGACAGATCTAGATCCTAGTAACCTGGAACCAAAGAAAATACCCCTGTTTAAACTAAGAATATAAAAATAACCTAATGCAACTGATTTTATCATTCTGAATTACACGTAGATCAAACGTGTGGGTGGACTTGTAGTGGTTATTCTGGTTTCACGTTTTTACTGCGGTATCTGTCTACTGCCATGGCTTTTTAATAAGGATACAATTTTATTGTGGAAACATTTATTTTTTGCTTGACAAAATCCTTTTGATTTTTAGCATGAAATGCCTCGGGATGCATCTGAAAAGATGAGTCAGATGCATCTTTAAATCAACATGTCATAAATAGCCATTGTCCGGGTTTCTTCCCTTGAATGGCACTTTATACCCAAGGAAGGTAACCAGATTTTTTTTTTTTATCTGGCTTATATCCATAAATTTGAAAAATTACCCAAACGGCCATTTGGGTGGATTCTACAGATTTCAGGCATTTAACCAAATCGTAAAGTATTTTTTCCAGGTCAGGGCCGTGTATAAAATGTAGGGGGTGTAAAACTCCACACCGAAACCTATTGCGTGTTTCAATTGGTCCCTTGTCCTTATAAAGTGCAGGGGTGATGCCTACTTGCCTACCCATGATGCACATTCAAATACTTCACTCTCTCACAGGAGGCCATCTAAAATTGGTGGCTTTTTAATGTGGTCGATACATTTCACAAGATTTTTGGTGTAATTAGCGTCTTATCCAGGCTGGATGTAAATTTAAATCTTTGCAAAATGACACCGGAAAATGAAGTGTATTGACCTCCAGTCACCTCTTCCAACCAATTAGGACAGTGATTATGATTGAGTTGCACCTTGTTTTAAACCGACCATTGGCAGAAGAATCTGATTGGCTTAAAACACTTTGAAATAGCTTTCAACAGTAACGCTGGTATTGAGTAGCATCTTATTGGAATTGCTGTGCGTGCTTCAGGGTCACAGGTTTACAGCAGTATCTGTCCAAAGCCTTGGCTGCCAACATGGATTTCCTAATATGGTAATTTCTGTTTTAACTTTAGCTGTGAATAGCGTTCATTGTGGACACATTTAAAAAGCAGTCATTCTCTTCTAGGGTACTGCAATTGTCTCTCCTACTTGTTGAGGAATGCCAAGTAAATGGTGAGTTGAGTCTTAAACTATGACATTAGAAATGCATAACTGCATGTGGTAACGCATGTGCTAAACAGCTTTCAGGAATGGCTTGACTGAGAAGCTTGGATATCAACAAGGTCCTGTCCGAAGCCCCATATACCAGTCCTATGAAGAGCAGACCGGATCTGCTACCCAGCAGCCTAGCCGTGGGCAGCAAAAGCCATGGATGCCGAAGCAGCAGCCTCGTGGCCACCAGCAGCAGCCTCGTGGCCACCAGCAGCAGCCTCGTAGCTACAAGCAGCAGCAGCCTCGTGGCTACCAGCAGCAACAGCATCAGCGTCGTGGCTACAAGCAGCAGCAGCCTGGTGGCTACCAGCAGCAGCAGCCTGGTGGCTACCAGCAGCAGCAGCCTGGTGGCTACCAGCAGCAGCAGCCTGGTGGCTACCAGCAGCAGCAGCCTGGTGGCTACCAGCAGCAGCAGCCTGGTGGCTACCAGCAGCAGCAGCCTGGTGGCTACCAGCAGCAGCAGCCTGGTGGCTACCAGCAGCAGCCGCCTGGTGGCTACCAGCAGCAGCCGCCTGGTGGCTACCAGCAGCAGCCGCCTGGTGGCTACCAGCAGCAGCCGCCTGGTGGCTACCAGCAGCAGCCGCCTGGTGACAACCAGCAGCCTCGTGACAACCAGCAGCCTCGTGGCTACCAGCAGCAGGAGGAGCCTAGTGGCTTCCAGCAGCCTCGGGGATTCCAGCAGCATAGTGGCTACCACCAGCCTCGGGGATTCCAGCAGCATAGTGGCTACCACCAGCAGCAGCAGGAGGAGCCTAGTGGCTACCAGCAGCAGCAGGAGGAGCCTAGTGGCTACCACCAGCAGCAGCACCAGCAGCAGCAGGAGGAGCCTAGTGGCTACCACCAGCAGCACCAGCAGCAGCAGGAGGAGCCTAGTGGCTACCAGCAGCAGCAGGAGGAGGAGCCTAGTGGCTACCAGCAGCAGCAGGAGGAGGAGCCTAGTGGCTACCAGCAGCAGCAGCAGCAGGAGGACGACCTGGCCTTGGAGCAGCTTCTACAAGAACTACAACCGCAGGAAGCTCAACAGTATCGTAGCATTGGGCCTAAGCTATGTACCTTTATTGGGACTATAGCAAGGTGGCTGACGGGTCCTAGCTGTGTGACTCAGCATCTATCCGAGGAGCCCGAGGAACCAAAGGGTTCACAAAAGCAGCAGCAGCCCGCGCAGCAGCGGTCTCTGCAGCCGCCAGCGCAGCAGCAGCGGTCGCTGCAGCCGCAGCCCGCGCCGCAGCCCGCGCCGCAGCCCACGCCGCAGCCGTCTCCGCAGCAGCCGTCTCCGCAGCAGCCGTCTCCGCAGCAGCCGTCTCCGCAGCAGCCGTCTCCGCAGCAGCCGTCTCCGCAGCAGCCGTCTCCGCAGCAGCCGTCTCCGCAGCAGCCCGCGCCGCAGCCCGCGCCGCAGCCCGCGCCGCAGCCCGCGCCGCAGCCCGCGCCGCAGCCCGCGCCGCAGCCCGCGCCGCAGCAGCGGTCTCCGCAGCAGCCCGCGCCGCAGCAGCGGTCTCCGCAGCAGCCCGCGCCGCAGCAGCGGCCCGCGCAGCAGCGGCCCGCGCAGCAGCGGTCTCCGCAGCAGCGGTCTCCGCAGCAGCCTCGATGGCTTTTACTGCAGCCTTTCTTCAGTCAACTGCTGGCTCAGCGGCAGCCTGCACAGCAACCGCCCACACGGCAGCAGTCTCCACGGCAGCCAACACCTCAATGGCTGCTCCGGCAGTCCACTTAAAGGTTCTTGACAATGAAGTGGTGCATGTCTTTTGGTGGCGTCCATAACTAAACTGTTTCCCCAAATTGCATCACCGACATTTGAATGGCCTTGGGGTGAACAGTGGACGAACCTCGGTGAGTTGAGTTCAACCATCTGCCTACAGAAAAAGAATAAAGCTTTCTTTTAATTGGTGTTTCTTGGCCTGTATGCATTTTCAATATACTGATCAGATGCAAGTCAAGAGTAGCCGTCCAGGTGTGTAGTCTCCAGAGCTCACTACTCACTGCGTAAAATTATTTTTGGAACACTCCTTAATGTTATTGAGCCCATAAGGTATTGGTGCCTCGCAATACAATGACTACACATTTCTGCATTTGGTCAAATTAATTGAAGTCTAACTGTCCAGGGAATGCATCAATACATGATTCTGAATCATTATCTCACCCACCTAATCTGGTCGGTGCCAACTATGGTGGGAATTCCCACTGGGACATGTTATCAAAACTAACATTCTAAAGTATATTTTACTAATAAGCCATTATCTTTCTAAAGATGGTTGCTTCTTCGAAGATAAGCTGTGTCAATGTTCTCAATAACTTTGCCGCTAGTGTGCAAAGTTTGAGGTGCTTCAAAAGGAACATCACGTTTTGGCCCGAGTTCGCACAAACGGACCGGTGACCACTAGTCTTATCTCCCAGGAATCCTGATCACTTGGCTTATAAAGACAAACTAGATTAGTCGGATGTATCTTTAAATCAACGTTTCATGAAAATAGCCATTATCCTGGTGTCTTCCCTTGAGTGGGACTGTCCAAAGAAGTTTACCTGATGGGTGTTTATTTGGCTGTCTCACTAAGTTTTATATCCATTAATTGGAAACATTCAAAGAGCCATATATTTTTTTACCAAATCGTAAAGTATTTGTCCATGTCGGGCCAGGTATAAAATGTAGGAAACTCCACAGCACTGAAACTTATGCCGTGTTTAAATTGGTCTACTTGTGCCCTATATAGTGCACTATTGGAGTTATACCTACTTGCATACCCATAATGCACCTTAAAATAATTGTACAATTGTTTGGAATCATCCAATCAGGGCCGGCGCTACTAGGCATAGGCGACCTAGGCGATTGCCTAGGGCGGCAAATGTTTTCTCTTAATTAATTACATTTAATTGAACAAGCGAATAAAACATGTCTACTAAACATCTTCCCAAACGGAACTGACAACGGCGACGACGACTAACAGTAGGTGCGGATTGAAACCCAGCAGCAGCAGCAGCTTTAAGAACAGCCAGCACAATATAGGCCTCAGGAACAGCAGCAACCCCAAAAACAGAAGCGACAGCATCCCCAAGTGCAGCAGCATCAGCAGCATCAGCAGCAACAAAGGCAAGAGCCTCGTAGCCATCCACCCAAGATGCAGTCGCCCAGCAACCTCAAACGCAGCATACAGAGCTGCTTTTGAACCTGCTGGAGCACATATATGTGCCTTGAGAAACCTAGCTACCTGCCCCAGCAGGAGCCCTGAAGCTATGTGCCCCAGCAACAGCCTCAACAGCAGGGGCCCACCAGCTACATTCAACAGCAGGGGCAGCAGCCTAACCACACAGAAGTTGTAGGTCACGTTGATTAAACTGAAAACTTGAATCCTGCAAGTGTTGAAAGAGGTCAATGACAATGCCGTTTTTAAGATGACAACTTTTAACACTTCCGGTTGATCGCCTGACATATTTGCATGTCTAAAGAAAAATAAATGCACTCTTGTAAATTGTGGGACACGAATAATGCAAAGAAACCCGGGCGTCGAAGAGCATGCTGGGAAAGACTTGTGCAGCGGCTTCTGATTGGCTGATAAAACTTCCGCACACCAATACACAACAGACGAAAAGCATTGACTCAGGATGCAGCTGGATGCAGCGGAGGAGTTATACTTGACATGTGTGCTAGCTATGCTTATGGTGGTTTAAGCAGGTATATTTGAGCTGCAGTCATGTCTTCTAATACCAACGCTTCTGGTGGGATTCATGGAATACTTGTTAAACTACACGAATCACTTACTGACGAAGACTTAAGGTCTGCAGCTTTCAAATGCCAGGACATTATAGGTGATCTTGGACAGGAGTGTTTGCTATCACAAACTGATAATGAACTTGGTAAGTCTAACTATGCTACGGGTGCTCCACTTTCAATCGCCATTTTATTTGTTTGTTGGTTTATGGTAAGGTGTAGCCAACGTTCAATTTGCGAATTACCCCTTGTTTATAATGTTGCTCAGGTGCAAGTGGTAAAGTTCCGTAACGTACATATTGAAATGAATATTTTAGTGTGATGAGCGACTCGTTAAAAGCTCTGCAAAATATATTAATACAATTTTTAATTCTGTAAAATTAAATTACTCAAGTAGAAACCAGTAAAGTACAACACAAATTCTATGTTGGCTAAACATATATGTATGATGGTAACTTACAGTACCTTTTTTACCAGTCGTGAAAGAATGTAGTGTCATGTTTACTTTCAGATGCAATAACTTTTTGAGATTGTAATAATAATAAATGAAATATATATAGCGCTTAATATGGTACTCTAAGACGCTTTACATATTGCCCTATCAAAACTATGTAACAGACATATAATAAAATAGACTTGGATTAAAAGAAAAATAGAGGGTAAACATGAAGAATAAGGTGGGAGTTAGGTGGGGGAAGGCTAGTGTAAAAAGGTATGTTTTGAGTACAGATTTGAAAGAATAGTGGGTTGGAGAGACTTTAATGTGGGAGGGGAGTGAATTCCAAAGGGTGGGGGCAGCATTGTAGGTACACTTATACTAATTTTAATTTTAAAATTATACTAATTTTTTCATGAGATGGAAACACAACCAGTATTTGGTTTAATACCGTATACATCTTAATATTATAATTGTACTTTTATTATGGAATAACGATTTCCCATTCTATGTGAAAGCCCTGCAAACATCCTTGCTGTTCTCAAAGGACTGTGGACTTCTCACCTTCCTCAGAAAGTCCCTTGGAATAGATGAGGTAAATGTCTAACCAAAACCAAACAAATTAAACCAGATATAGTTTTCTGCGTTGCATTTGTTAACACAGGCATTATGTATTTTGAAGCTTCGGGAAACAAGGGTTGAGATTATAAATTTCCTGGAAAAGTTCCTGCAAAGAATGTCATCACGGAACCGGAGCTGGGAGAAGTCTTACGCCGTTGATATACGGGTATGTTGGTGACTCTGGAGAAAAATGGCAATGTATAATCTATACATCACCCACACTTGTGAAGTCACCATTTTGTTGAAAGGGACAACCCATTTGTCTTCGTGCAAATGTGTAGCACATCTAAACAATAGCAGAAGGAGAGATTTAAAGTACCATAAAGTATCTAGAGAAGCGATAAGCTGGCCAGCGATGAACTGTAGACGATTATTCTTGGATAATATCACACTAATGAAAATCTCAACATGAAGAGTTGATTTGGCTTGCTCTTACTTTTGCCCTCCAGGACATTTGCATGGTTGTATATACAAAGGAAAAAGGAGCAAAATGCAGGACTCAAACTATGGAGCTGCTCCTAAAGGTTAGTGTCTCCATCAACATCCTTCCCACCAGAATATGTAAACCGACTTAGTCAATGTTGTGAAACTGCAAGTGCTGATTAGAACGGAAGGGATTTTTTGGTTATCTATGTGAGGTCAAGCATTGTAGATTTCTTGGAAATGTTTTAATAAATGGTACCCATCCACCTCCAAAAGAAGCAGGTAATAGCCCTTGTATTAAGTCATCGTATATGCGCACGCACGCACGCACGCTCTGGATTATTTTTTATGATCTATGTCATTTGGCTTCATATTATGCACATGGTTTATGACACATCTGTGTTACTTTTTAGGTTCTTTATCTGACCAAGTCTTCCAGTGTGGCATCTGACTTGCGAGTCTGTGAAATATTCAACAGATTCTACAGTGAGCTCTGTCAGAAATCCAAAATCCAAGATTCTGGTGAGTTTGCCCTCTTTATTTTGAATCAGACATTCTTTCTTGAAAAATATTATGTCAACAATAATCATAGCTTGAAATGAAAGGGGTAAGGTGCTGAACTGCTTGAAAACCCCTCTGCTCCCTATAACGGTTGCTGCAGTCCTTGGTAAAATCTATGAGTTGCTGGGAGCCCTCGGGGAGGTCCACCCAAGCGAGATGGTGTCCAACTCTGAGAAACTCTACAAGGCCTTTCTCGGCGAGTTGAAGGAACAGGTACGCTCTGGAGATGCCGTCAGACCAGAGCACACAAGACCTGCTGCACACCTTCAAACATTTACCTAGTGGCACTGGCACAGAGCCTGGGCCGAAAACAAAAACTGGAAAGGGGCAGAGTTACGCCTTCTTTCCTGGTCAGTTACAGAGCCTTTCAGATGGGTTTTAAATAACTTTATTTCTACAGAAGCCATTCTAAGAGGTTTAAGCTTGCCTACCCATGGGGGAAAGTATGAAGCCGACTTAGTGTGTACTGTTAGCTGATAGTGCTTACAGATAACCTCCAACAGCAACATGGTTAGTGGAAAGGAATTTGAGCTAGTCTACCATCTGATTTGTGAAACTACTGAATCACTGTCAATCTTGGGATTTATCTAGTTTAATATGCAGAAACCAAATAATATTGTGATTATTTAATTTATCCATAATTGGCCATCTTTTAGAACAAACATTATTCATTTCAGAATTAATCCTGTGTAACGAAGTAGACATTATGGACACTAGTGTCAAGAGAGCCTTTTCCCTCCCCTTGTTCTTGATATATTTGTCTGCAGGATTTCTCATCCTTGTTTCATTTCAGATTACATCTTCCACAAAAGAGCCCAAGCTGTTTGTCGTGGCAGGCTGTCTGAGAGGCATCACCGCTCTGTTGGTCAACTTCCCAAAGACCATTGAAGAAGGTGGGAGAAACTTGGTTATGTCCCATTTTACACAAATCAATATCCCTCCTCATCGATGTTCATGTGATGTACTAATACCCTGGAAGTAAAGAATCTCAGTCAGCCTTGTTTTTATTATCAGCCTGTGAACGTGTCGTGATGCTGTTTGATGGCCTGCGTTGATGGAATATTAAAATCAACAAAATCATCATCTTTCAATTTAACCTATTTGTCTTTGATGTTACACTCAGACCCAGTCACATCCAGAGACATTTTCCAGTATGCCTTGAAAACAATCAGCCCACAGGTGAGAAGTCTTTTTTTAAATGACAGCTTGGGATTAGATGGTGGATAATATCTCAACTCAACAACAAGTAGTATAGTACAACAAGGTCTTGCCTCCAGAACATTGTGTAATATCTCATTTGTTACCCGTAGATGGAGATGAGTCGCTACGCTGTCACCTTTGGTAAGCTCTACCTCTAGGGTTCTTCTGGCTTGAATGTCCCAAACACCATTGTAAGGAAGGTGAGGACGTATGCTTGTCGCATGTTGCACTCTCTAGGACGCTCTCCTTTACCCGGGTCGAGCTACTGCAGTGTTGTCACCGTCTTCTAGCCCCCTCCTCCTCTCTCTGCCCAGACAGAGGTTAACCAAAGGCCCTCTTTTAACTCTGTCTGTCTCTCTCTCTGTCTCTCTCTCTGTCTGTGTGTGTCTCTCTGACAGCTGGCCTGAAGTTGTTGGGGAAGCACGCGGCCCAGTTTGGCAGCTGTTTGATGGACCACTACAAGGCCCTGTTTGAGGTCATGTCCAAACTCTGTGGCCACATCAACGGGGAGATGAAAAAGACGAGCTACTACGCACTCGAGGCCTTTCTTAAACAGGTGACCGATTTTAAGGATGAAGCTGTCTCTCTCTCTCACTGGCCCCCGCTCTCTCCTGTCTTAACTGTTGAACTATTGATATAACTGAATGCTAGGTTATCTACCCCAGTGCATTATATGGTTTCACAACTGTGCTGTTGTTGTTGTTGTTGTTGTTTTGGTTCTCAGGTTGCCTTCCTGGTTGCGGAGAATATCGAGGAGCACAAAAGCACGTTGAAATTCTTCATGCAAAAGTTCTGCTCCATAATTAAGACGATGGACTCCACCCACAGAGAGCTCTCCATCGCCATACGTGGATATGGGTTCTTTGCAGCTGTATGATTATCTTATTTATTAAATTATTATTAATACTACAAAATGATCCCGTTTCAAATATAATACACACAAACAATTCAGTACATGGTTGCCTGTCAATCTGCTACAGACCGCTTTGCCTAAAGAAAGGGGGTTTGGAAAATTCTGGCATGAAAACAGAGTAAAGCAAGTACAAGATTGTAGTTTTTCTAATAAAAACAAATATTTTTTTTTAAATTGAGAATCGATTGGTAAACGTGAATCTAAAACAAATCGATTTTTCTTCCCCCACCACCTGAATTTAAGGCAAGTTTTTTGTTATTTATCAGTTGTCATTGTAGGAAAACAGTCTAAAGTCCTAGACAACATAGATGAACGGTCGGTTTGCACATCCATTGTTTGCAAATCGCCTTTTGGGTGAATAGCGTGAAAATGGCAGCAGCAATACAAGCAATTTCCTCTCCCTCCGTAGCCGTGCAAAAAGGTGTGTCCCCAAGACGTGGACCTGATGTACACAGAGCTGATCCAGCGCTGCAAGCAGATGTACCTGACCGAGTCTGACGGGGAGGAGGAGAGCTTCTACCAGCTGCCCAGCTTCCTGGACTCCATCGCCTGCGTGCTCATCCACCTGGACAAGGTAACGCTTAGGCCATCAGAACACTATGCTGCACCTCTGGGTTAGTGAGGAGTTGTACCAACAATGATGGCATCTTTGTTCTGACTATGCTCTGGGTCTGGTTAATAGAACGTCCTTTGTTATGGATGTGTATATGGCTGTATATGATAATGAAGGGAGTTGTTGATGGCTTCAGATCCCCGAGGTGTACACGCCACTGCTAGAGCGCCTCCTGGTGGTGCAGATCGACAGCTACCCCCAGTACAGCGAGCGGATGCAGAGCGCCTGTGGCCGCGCCATCCTCAAGGTGCTCGTTGCCATGGCTTCCAAAGGGCCTGTACTGTGGAGTTTTATCAGTTCAGTCGGTGAGTTGAAGTTCTAGATATATATTGGTTTTATTAAAAGGATCTAGATATGCAGTACTTCATGATAGTAACGATGACGTACTTGAAATTTGTTCAATTCATTGTGTGGGTCACAGAAACATGTTGAATAGCCAGTATGGTTGTGCTTCTCTACTGTGCGGCCTGACGTCATGCCTACAAACCAGATACTCTGATGTGTTTCAGTGCATCAGGGCTTGATCCGTGTCTGCTCCAAACCCATCGTGCTTACAGAGGTCAGATCATTTATCTTCAAGTTCATTTATCAGACACCAATATCAACGTTTATTTATCCTATGAACACCTTAACCAAACTTGATTGTCAACGATCTCGGCAGCGCTGCTCTTAGAGCATTTGTATTGTAAACGAGGAAAGGCAGACTGTGGTGCACAATCCAGTCACCGTCCCTCTTCCCTCTCAGGACAAGAACCCGGGGAATGACCAGATGCGCACAGGCAAGTGGAAAGTCCCCTCCAGCCTGGACTACCTGGACCTGTATCGGAGCCTGCTGGACTGTGACCGTCTAAAGGTACTCTCTTTGCATGCTCACTGAGTGATGCTTGGCGGATGGGTTTATCCGGGCTTCAATGATTATTTTATTTCCCATACCAATGGCTGGCAGTTAATCTGTAACACGTCAGCCAGAGGTTGGAGAGACGAGATGATCTTGAACTGTATGCATGCAGGCCAAAATCAGGTCATAATCGATGTTTTTGTTAAAACGAATCCCAACGAGTCATTGCAAACTGAGTGCTCTTCTCCCAGGACTCAGGATTCCTGGACGGAGCGTTTGAATGCCAGAACAGTGCTCTGATCTCCCTGAGCCGTCTGCTGTATGACGAGGTCATCAAGGCTATTCTGCGCATAGTGGAGAAGCTGGACCTGTCTGTCCAGAAAGTCACCACAGGAGAGGAGGTTAGCCCCAAATGGCGATATATCTGTCCACGTTTTAAATGCAACCATCACTCCTGGAATGGGAAATCCCATGGCGAGAGAGTGTCAGAATTGACTTTCCTTTTGTATCGTGCGTTTTCGATAATGGATTTGTTCGGGCACATTAGATTCAAAATTAGTATAATTATATGCAAGATGACCAACGTCATCATCATGCTATCGGCAGTATTACATTTCCATTTTATGCAAAAAGCTTTGTATCTCAAAACATGCAATTTTATATTTAGTCATAGTTACTAGTTCTGAAATTCTTTTTTGTTTGATCATACTGGCAGGCCCTTTCAGAAGAAAAAAACGGTGGGGGCCTCACTAACTAACGCCGTGTGGTTCCATACCAGGGTGTTAGTTGGTTGTATATATCTATGTTCCCGTTCCCTCCATCCCTCAGGGCCCGGACGACGTCAACACCGTGGTGCTGGAGTCCTCCGACCCCACCGCCCATCTCATGCCCAACAAGGTCAAGGACTTCACCGCCTTCATCAACCTGGTGGACTTCTGCAGGTGACTCCATCCAACACTTGTATGAATGACAGCAGTTCATATCCTCGCGTAACAAGCAATGGTGGTTATCAATAAGCTTGTTTGCATGCATGCATTCTGCTATGGATATGTTGTCCCACCCCAATAATAACAGCAAGAAATGTTGGAGATTAGTACGCTATTAAGTATGGTATTTCAAACCTGCATAGCACACTTGGGTTTAAATTGAGCATCTTTATCACCGTCCAGTCGGCTGAATACAAAACGTTGCGCATTTGGTGAACACATTTTGGTGAACACATTTTGGTGAACACATGTTGAAGTGTGTGTGTGTGTGTGTGTGTGTGTGTGTGTGTGTGTGTGTGTGTGTGTGTGTGTGTGTGTGTGTGTGTGTGTGTGTGTGTGTGTGTGTGTGTGTGTGTGTGTGTGTGTGTGTGTGTGTGTGTGTGTTAATTGTCAGTGCGCTGCTGCTGAGCACCCATGCAGAGTACTTTGAGCCCTGGGTGTACCCGCTGAGCCACCAGCTCATCCTCCACTCCATCAGAAACCCCCTGGTCAGCGGCTTCTACAGGCTGCTGGCCGTCTCCATGAAGATGTCCCAGAGGATCCAGTACTACCAGGTATCTGTTCCCCCCCTCTGCTACTGTGGTGTGGCTCTACCTCGGGGGCCCCTCAGCTCTGGTGCGTTGACGACAGATCAGTGTGCTTGGTCATTTTGTGATTTAGGTTACAAATTGAATTTTTAGCGTTTATGGTTTTCTTTCTTACCGATTGATTATTTTTTCCGTAATGCACGTTATTGCGGCATTTAACTACATAGTTCACAAATAATACCATCGAGGGGCCCGATTTTTGTTTCCCTCAAATATGGTAATAATATGCGAATAATCGAATACATGTAATGACTTTTTATCAGTATCATCATCATCGTATCGAATATTGTTCTATACTTGCTCTAGGATCGACTAAAATCGCAGCACAAAAACGCAGTTGGTAACTAGTTACTAGCAGTGGGATACTCAAATATCACCTCTTCTCTTCTAGGGAGTCGGCACCTCAACAGCGTCATCCGTGGAGCCGGTGAAGACCAACTGCTTTGCCCTGCTTGCAAAGTTCGGCAAAGAGGTCGGCTCTTCTTCCCCCCCCCCCCCCTCTACACACGCCTCAAAGCGGTGTGAGCTGTGTGTAGAGGGAAGCAGAGCGGTCTCACCTCCATTGTGTCCTCCCTGCAGGTGTGTCTCCGAATGAAGCAGTACAAAGATGAGCTGCTGGCGTCCTGTCTGACCTTCGCCCTCTCCCTGCACCACAGCATGGTGGCTCTGGACATCAAGGCCTACTGCCCAGCACTGGAGGTGGGCATCTCTGTACAGCTCGCTGCCCCTGGAGACCGCTAGGGTCAGGGGTCACTTGTTGCCTGAGTAGCCATGAGGTTTGTAGAGCACTTGCATGCAGAGTGAATGCTAGTGGCCATGCGGAGAGAACCCAGGTAAGAAGTTAAGGAGTCAAGATTAAATAAATAAGTGTCGGAAATTGTACCCCTTTTTTTTTCTTTTTTTCACAATACCTTTCTTTTGAGGTTTGTTAGTATAATTCAGGATTGCTATCAAATATATTGGGATGTTTGCATAGTTTCATTCCATTTGCACTCTGATTTTGATTATTCACAGTGAATAATGATATTAATTGTGTTTCTGTGTCTGTGTCTGTGTGTGTGTCCCCAGGCGGCCCTGAAGCTGGGCCTGAGCCACGTGCCCCTGGCCAACGCGGCACTGGACGCTCTGGAGGCCTGGTCCTCCTTCATCCCCATGGAGGTCATGCAGCCCTGCTACCAGAACACACTGCCCCTGCTGGACGGATACCTCAAGTCCACCTCCACCAACGGTTCACTCTTCATACGCTTCAGCACCATTACCCTGGATATGAATATAGAACTATTTTGACTGTGATCAGGCTAAATTAGCCTAATCTAGTCCAGATTTATATGCAAGCACGTAAAGCAGTTAACGATACGATCGGATTAGATGTTAATTTAATCTGCTATCTGGCTTTAATTTCCTTACTTTGATTAAATACAAAATTGGTTGTTCGGTGATTGGTTGGGTACTTGTATGTCTAGAACATACCGCAATCCACTGCACCCACTAAACTAAACCCAATGTTCATACAGAGATGGTATTATATTTGCCCCTTTCTCTCAATTGTCAGGATTTTCATTAGTTGGAGCGTGAAATATTTAGGGTTTGGATGCCAGAAATTGTGATTAGCCACTAGACTCTAAGCTGCATTTGAGTTGAGTCATTATTAGATGTTGTGTTGTTTGTGTGTTGGTTTCAGAGAAGGACGACAGCGGCTGGGAGATGTCATCATCGGTGTCGTCTAAAAGTGAGAAGGGATACGGCCGAGTGATGAGGAGGCTGCTGAAGCAGTCCAAACACCTGGTCATGGTAGTGGCATGCCAAGGGTTAACTTATTACTCGCCAGTACTTCTGTATTAATGACCCTGGAAGTCTTCAATGGTTGGGATAAATAGGGTCATGCAACATAAAACCTTCAATAGTTCAAGGTGGACAAAGTAAAAAAATGCCATGATTTATTTTTGTTGCATCTTCAATGATTTCACAGGAAGATGCTCCCGTTGTCATGGTGAAGCTCAGGGTCGTGCGGTTGCTAGGGCACCTGGGAGGACAGATGAACAGGAATCTGGTGACAGGTAAGGAGCTGCTGTTGTGGAATTAAACGTCCACTTAAAGCTAGCAGAAAGCACATTCTCAACAGCGGGTGTCTCAACCAAGCTGTACCGTCTGAGTTAAGCTCTCCACGTGAGACGTACACTGGTGACATGAGAAGCAGGACCCCAGTCCTCCCAAAACTCTGATAACGGTGGCTCTCCCTTAACCCTGTCATGCAGTGGTGTCGACGGAGGAGACGATGAAGAAGTTTGTTGCCTGGGATACGGAGAAGAGGCTGAGCTTCGCCGTGCCCTTCTCGGACATGAAGCCAGTCATCTACCTGGACCCCTTCCTGCCCCGCATCAGTGAACTGGCGCTGTCCACCAGCGACAGACAAACCAAAGTACGTGACCTGGCCACCACGTGGATTAAATACATTGAGCCTCAGAAGGGGGAACCTGGCCCAAAGGAAGACCGAAATGATTGCAACTGGGGAATTCTTATTATTTGCTTCAAATTGTAATGGCCTGAGCTCTTTTATTACACAGCAGGTGTTGTGAGTTTTAAAGCTGCGCTAGTCTAGATACGATTTGAGAAGTCCAAAGAGAAGAGATTTAAATAAGAAGCAGAAGAGAGCCTGATTTTGAAAATGAACCCCGAACAATTCACCCTCCCACTCTGCTCCCTCCCTGCCCGTTTCATTGTCACTGAAAAGTGCTGCATGCACGCACCTGTGGGGGAGCCGTGATAATGCTGTGTGAGTGCATTGCGATAAGAAGGTGAACCAATCAGGCTAGGGAGGCTCTGATTGGAGAGAATCAGAACTCCGAATCTCCTCAATGTAAAAAAGTGTCAATCACAGTCGACCACAATAATGTGTCTCGCCGAGAATTCCTCTCACTTAAAGGAGCTGGAGGTGGTCCACCCAGTCGTACACAGGAAGAGGTTTTGTAAAGCATGCGTCCCCTGGTGCCGGCCCGTGGCCCTCGGGGCTCTGTTGCTCCTTGCAGGTGGCCGCGGGGGAGCTGCTGCACAGCCTGGCGGTCTACATGGTCGGGAAGAGCGCCCAGATGGTGGACGATCCCCGCAGCCTGCCGCCCATGTACAACCTCCACAAGAAGCTGTTCCCCGTGCTGCTGCGCCTGGCCTGCGACGTGGACCAGGTCGGTGGTGTGTCCCTGGACCGAAACCGAGTAGAAATATATGGACGATTAGTGTGGCTGGCTGTTGGTTCTCTATATGAACTGCTGGCAATATGAAGTGGATCCACCTTCTTCATGTCTTTGTTCCTCTGCGGTTCCTTGTCAACTGGTACGACAAACGTCTAGGATTAGGATAGTAGATTTACAATACATAAGAGCTCTGCATGACTTAAGATACTAGATGTACAGTACTTAAGAGCTTTGGATGGAACAAGATACTAGATGTACAATACTTTAGAGCTCTAGATAGAGTAAGATTCTAGATAGATTCAACTACTAGATGTACAGTTCTTAAGAGCTTTGGATGTAACAAGATACTTGATGAACAGTACTTGGGAGCTCTAGATGGAATAAGATGCGAGATGTACTATACTTTAGAGCTCTAGATGGATTAATATACTGTATAGTACTTTGGAGAGCTGGATGGTGTTATTGGATAAACGATTTATGTAGTTTAATATATTATTTACACTAGTTAGGATAAAGTTGCATGTTAATCTATGACAGGTGTGATGTGTGTGTGTGTGTTCTGGTTGCCAGGTAACGAGGCAGCTGTTTGAGCCCCTGGTGATGCAGCTGATTCACTGGTTCACCAACAACAAGAAGTTTGAGAGCCAGGACACCGTTGCGGTTCTAGAGGCCATTCTGGTAACGGGACGCCTCCGTCTCAATGCACCCATGATACGTCATAAACGTACACGTAGGGTCGGATCAGAACTTTACCTTATTCTTTTTATAAAATCATTCAAAGAAGTTAACCACTGGTATATCGCATAATTACATTGTGTTCTTATCTTTAAAACATATTTGATACTTTCAAAATGATGTATTGTAAATACTATATATTTGACAGAAGTATTCCTTGGGAGATAGTTCCGCTGTTGCTGTTTGAGCGTCTCTAGGTGACCTTTGACCCCCGACCCTGCAGGATGGCCTGGTCGACCCCCTGGACAGCACGCTGCGGGACTTCTGCGGCCGCTGTGTGCAGGAGTTTGTCAAGTGGTCCGTGAAGCAGACCACGCCCGCGCAGCAGGAGAGGAGCCCTGCCAACATCAAGTCTCTGTTCAAGCGCATCTACAGCCTGGCCCTGCACCCCAACAGCTTCAAGAGGCTGGGGGCGGCCATGGCCTTCAACAGCATCTACAGACAGTTCAGGTCAGGGCACCTGAACCCTCTACCTCACGCTTTGGCACCTCAAGTTTGGCCGGGAGAAGCTTATTGGCCTCGCCGAACATATGTTCGGCGAGGCCAATAAGGTTGTCCCGGCCATACTTGGGGTGCCAAAGCGTCGGCTTAGCTCAGGAGGTAGAGCAGTTGTCTTGTAACCGAAAGGTTGCTAGTTCGATCCCCAGCTCCTCTTAGCTGAGTGTTGATGTGTCCCTGAGCAAGACACTAAACCCTAACTGCTCCTGACGAGCTGGCTGTCGCCTTGCATGGTTGACTCTGCCGTCGGTGTGTCAATGTGTGTATTAACCGATTTAATTCGCTTTGGATAAAAGCGTCTGCTAAATGCCCTAATTGTAATTGGGACCGCTAAGCCCTTTCACCTTCAGTCTAGAGAGGGCATGCTTTGTTTAATTAGTTGTCTACCAGTAATCTTCGATCCATCAGTCCTCGGAAAATGAAAGGGCGGAGTTGCGCCTTGTTTCCTTTTCGATGACGACAACCAAGTAAGTAATCTCTGTCTATTCAGGGAGGAGAATGCCTTGGTGGATCAGTTTGTCTTCGAGGTTCTGGTAGTGTTTGTGGAAAGCCTTGCCCTGGCCCATTCAGACGACAGATCCGTTGGTAATATTTCTCTCACCTCTCTCTCTCTCACAATTTTATTTGAATATCATTGTAACCAAAAATAGAAAGAAATATATGAAAAGATGAAACATGTATGTAACTTAATTGGTTGGTTTTCCATAAATGAGGACAAATAATTATTAAATGAATACCAAAAGTATAAACATTATTGTTCTTAATTGATGATAGCATATGTACTTGAGAGCTAAGCAGTGTTACGGAGGGCTCTGTGTGGAAGCGTCTGCAGCGGAAGGCATCGTCGAGGTTGACCTAGCGCCTCGTCCTCAGGTACGCTGCAGCAGTGCATTGGTGCCATCGACCACCTGAAGAGGATCTTCCAGTACAAAGCTGCCTCTCTCAACCAACACAGCACCAAGAGACGCACCCCAAGGTGGGTCCCCAACACCTGCCTACAGCTCGGGGGCTCCAGGTGGACCCACAAGGCACTTGGAACCGCCTGGCCACCTGTGGCTCGGTTTATGGGCTGGAAGTATTCCCAAATGTGTAATGTGACATAACCATGACATATCACCGAGGGTTCGATCCACTACAAGCAGCAGAAAATGTTAACAAGCATCTCAATATACTGTACATGGAACCTCTTTTTCTGAGGCTTGATGTTCGCCTCAATAACCCATACCAACATGATGAAATTATTGACGGATTTCCCTTCCCGCCTGCCTCTATGTAGGGGCTTCCCAGCAGACGTGAAGGTGTGCCTGTCTGACGTGGTGCGCTGGCTGCTGGAGCAGTGTGGCCGACCGCAGACCGAGTGCCGCCACAAGTGCATGGAGCTCTTCTATGCGCTGGTCCCCTTGCTTCCAGGTGAGTTGCCCTGTGCCCCAGCTCAGTGCGCCTCAGCCGTATGGAGCTACTTTGTGTGGAGTTCAGAGCCAACAAGTTCATGGCGTTCCACAAATTGTTGTTAACGGACATTAATCTACTTATAACTTTATCTGTGCCTGTTTTACACATGTGACGCATGTGCAACCACGTCCATCCATGTGTTTTAAGCCACATTTAATTATTTTTGCTGCAAATTTGAATGTCATAAAGGGCCCCGATTTTACCACCAGGTGTGAGTGTGATCGGCCATTACAAGTCGTTTCAAAACCTTCCCTGCCCTGTGTCTCGTGACCTCACCGGTGGCAGTTTCCACCCAGATGTTTGCTGTATAGATCAGGCAGATTTTAAAACAGCTTGTAAAGGCTAATTAAGACCAACACCTGGTTGTAAAACAGGGGACCACTATTCATTACCTAAACCTGTTGAAGTCTCATTCAATCCCATTCTGAGGCTTTTAAATGTTTGCAACCTAAACCCTTTAGCCTTTACAAATGCGCAGCAAAATCCCCTTTTACAAAACAAAACGAGGTAGATCGCTCCAATATCGTCCTGAGGCATATTCATTCATGTCCCACTCTGTAGACTGACCACAGCTGTGGTCTGCGTATCTTCCCGGGGGGTCTTCCCTCAGGTAACAAGGCCCCGGCCCAGTGGCTGGACGCTCTGCTCAAGGAGCAGGGGGTGGCGTTCCTGATCGGGCAGTTTGAGGGCGGGGGCCTGCTGAGCCAGCCCACCCTGCGGGAGCTGTCGGGCCCCTTCAGCGTGCGCGCCACCCTGCAGTGGATGGACCTGCTGCTGGCCGCCCTGGACTGCTACAACACCTTCATCAGCCTGCACCTGGTCAAGCCCCATCAGGTCCTAGGTAGAGCCCCGCCCCGCCTCTGCTCTCCCGGCATCAAGAGTCTATCTGGTTGTCGCCTGACTCGGAACACTGTGTGTGTGTGTGTGTGTGTGTGTGTGTGTGTGTGTGTGTGTGTGTGTGTGTGTGTGTGTGTGTGTGTGTGAATAGCAATTGGTCCTTTTAATGCCCCAAAAAATAATTATGCATAAACTGTTTGCATGGTTGTATAGTATATGACATTGAATGTTATTAATTAGCTTCATGAATAAGTTGTCTTAGTGAAAGTTACAAATTCTCAAAGGCTTTCCGCTCATGTTCACATAGACTCTTCTGTAATCTGTATATAATCTGTGTCTTTGGGATTGATTTGATTTATTCTCGTTGTTCCTCAAGGTTCGGGAGAGCAGTCCAGCTTCCGGAAGGCCATCCGGTTCTTCCTGACGGAGCTGGCCACCCAGGAGCTGTCTGCGGCCGAGGGCTGCTTCGCAGTGGGCCAGAAGGGCTCCGTCTTCAGCCCGCGGGAGGTGGAGCAGTACCACTACAGCAAGGGCACCATCATCGTCCGCCTGTTGGAGTTCGCCAGCATGGTCCTCCTCAAATGTGACCAGGCCCTCTGGAAGGTGGCGTCACATGTTATACGTCCAGTTGAATAACTCAGTGATTACCATGACACACATGCAGTTATTATTATTGTTGTTCATCCATATTCCAGTTACGTATCTGAAGAATGTTATGTGTTAGTTTCTTTGTTGGTCTTTTTCTCACATTTTCTCTGTCTTCCTTTTTTCTCTGACTTTGTCATTAATCTTTCCTCCTTCTGTCCTTCCCTGGTTCTGCTCCTCTCATTGTGTCCCTCTCCCTCCTAGCTCTTGGAGCAGGAGGTGTTCTCCCCTGTGTTCTTTGAGCTGACCGCGGCGGTGGTCTGCCAGCCGTCCTCGGTGGGCTTCAACATGGCCGACGTGGAGGTGATGAAGAACCTGCCGGAGGTGTGTGTGCCGCTGCTGAAGGCCCTGATGGCCTCACCGTACCGGGCCGGCCTGGAGAACAGCCTGGGGACCACACTCACACGACAGAGGTGGTGCCTCATCCTTTGTAGAGTACCATATCCAGGGAAGTCCAATAGATGAAACTGCATGCATGTGTACTATATAATGAACTGGGATTCCATGCAGTTTACAATGATGAGTAATCAACTTATTTATTAGAATTAATTTAAATATGAATTCCTACTTTGCTATTTTTAGTTCCTTTTTGTTTTACTCCATTTCCGAGCCATATCATTGGTTGAAGGAACAAGTGATGTTGCGTGTGTGGTCATTTCATTGGTTGATTGAACAAGTGAGGTTGCGTGCGTGGTAATTTCATTGGTTGATGGAACAAGTGATGTTGCGTGCATGGTCATATCATTGGTTGATTGAACAAGTGATGTGCGCAGTGTGGAGGAGCTGTGTGCGATAGACCTCTACAAGGAAGGCAGGCAGAGCAGCCACGACCACATGGAGATGATCCTGTCTGCCTGCAAGCAGATCCACAAGGCAGGCTTCCTCAGCAGCATTCTGCACAGCAAGGTATCTCAAAACAACCGTTTAATCATCATAGAGGGTTGGGGTTTGGGGTAGCATCTTGAAGTCTGTCTTTTCCACTGTGGATGACTTGGGACAATTTCTTTACGTATGTCGTTCGGTAGAGCACACTCACAAACCCACTTGCACCAAAAGACCGGCACATTTATCCTCCACTTCGGATGGATGCATGCAGATCTTCTTTAGCTTGCTTGCTTGGCTCATGTTACACCGTTGTGCCTGCTTTGCTGTTCTCTCCCCTGGCACCGTAGGACGCGACGTACGCCTCGGCCCTGAGCTCCAGGCTCCTCATGACGGTGTACAAGGGCATCGCTCCCGGGGAGGACAGGAAGGCCCTCCCTCCCCTGGACATCAACAGCAGGAGGCTGGCAGACGGCCTGCTCCAGCTGGCCTTCTCCCTCAGCCAGCAGGTGGGTCAGGATGGGGTTGGTTCTGTCTGGACGCCGCTCACAAGGCAGACGGGCGGATGTCAGGGCGGAAGGGGGCGTTTCACCTTCTTTATTTATTCGTATTAGTTCTGATCAATCTGGGTTGCTGGAAGAGAGGATAAGTTTCCTTCTGAAAGCTTCATCCTATAAAGGGAATTTGTTTTCCTTTGATATAATATATCAAAGGTAATGAAACAGAAAACAAGGCTTTACTCCACCCTTTCAGTTTTTCTACTCCGGCCTTTTGCGTATACTTGCAGAAGTTCTATTATATCATAGTAGGACTTTTTTGTGTATATTGTATATACCGAGATACCTTTTGTATATATTCACTCCTTTTTTGTGTTGTCGATTTTTTTTTTACCCCAATGGATTATTTTGTTATTGTACTATAATCTTGAGCACGGTTATTGTAACAGCGAACTTCCCCACTGGGATCAATAAAAAAAGCAGAATCTAATCAGCCCTTCTCCTCTCCTCTTTCCCATGATGCACCCTGGCCAGAGCGACTCCCTGGTGGAGCTTCTGCTCAACACCATCCGGCTCTCGGTGCCGCTGGCTGGTGGTCGAGGCGGCAACAACTTCCTCTGCTTCTCCCACGGCGAGTACTTCTACAGCCTCTTCCAGACGACGGTCAACGCAGAGCTGCTCCGGCTGCTGGACGCCACAGTGCCGGCCCTCCTGAGGGCTGCCTCGTGCAACCCCAGCATGGTACGCTCCCGCAGAGTTATGAACCCAACGAGACGATCAGGTCCAAGGTGATGTAGGACTCTACAGCCGTGCACCCACTGCCATGGTGGAGAGGTGTGCGTAAAGCTGCTGTAGGTACAGCAGCTCAAAGAGACATTGAGACTACAAAACTACAAAAAATAGATTTCTCCTCCCTCTCTGTTGCCTTCCACCCTATGTTAGCCCACCACTGAGAAATGTTGCATTTCATACACCTGGGATTTACCGGCAAGATTCATTGAAGCAATCATGGAAAAGATGCTCACAGAAATGAGGATGGTTGAGCCATTTCTCCCTGTTATTGTTCTAAAATAACAGCTCTTAAATCGTACACACGGCACCTTTGTAAGGGTAATGTTGTGTATGATGTGTATGATGAACAATTTAATTGCAAAGCGAATGCTGACGTCCTAAGAGTCCATTCTAACTGGCTGACGATGGTTTCGACCAGCCCTTCCGGGGCAGAGGTCCGTGTTCTGAGGCCGACGTTGAGTGGCGGTGTGCTCTGGCCGTGCTGTGTGCTCCAGGTCAGCGTCCTGCTCAACGGCGTGCTGGACCATACCTTCAGGGAGCGCTCCATCCGGAGGAGCCAGGGCAGCCGGCTGGTGGAGCAGGTACTGACCCGCTGGGACAGCCTGAGGTCCTGGTGGGCCACGGAGACCGCCGCCCCGGAGAGCAAGACCGCCACGCTGCTGCTGCTGTCCAAGCTGCTGCAGGTCGGTCGGTCGCTCGCTCACTCACTCACTCACTCACTCACTCACTCACTCACTCACTCACTCACTCACTCACTCACTCACTCACTCACTCACTCACTCACTCACTCACACTCAGATATATATTTTTTGAATTATGTATAAGTGGGTGTTCCTGTTTTTTTGTTTATAACATGAGTACCCATTAGGATGATACAATAATTTTTGTGTCAATATATTTATGCTGTGTGGTCTAATATATATTATTTGTGGATCAGATCGACTCCTCTGTGTGCACCAATATCAACCATGAGGCTTTCAAAGTGGTGTTCTCCACCTTCACCACACTGCTGGTGGACAAGACCCTGCCGCTGAATCTGAAGGTAACAAACTAATTTGCGACGTAGAACGCCAACTGCATAATCAATAGTTTAGAATGAACCAACCATTAAATCCTCCCTTATACATTTTCTGTCTGTAAAGCTTTACTGGTTTGTGGCAAAGATGGGTCAATTCATTCACTCAATATTACATAACCATCTACCAGAACACTGTGAACAACACAAACAAACTTTGTCAACTATAATGTAAAATTATACAGCTTAGCATCTGTTGGGTTTAGTCATTATAGAAAGACGGTTCATGATGACAACAAGACAGGCGATGTTCTGTTTCTCTTTGTTAAACGATGTTGTCTCTAATCACTCACTCACTCACTCACTCATTTACTCACTCACTCACTCACACACAGAGCCAGGCCCTGCTGGTGTTGCCCTTCTTCACCACCCTGCCCGAGGAGCCCCTGGCCGTCCTGCAGGGGGCGCTGGAGGAGCTGGTGGCCTCTCACTTCCCCATGCAGTCGGACGAGTTCCCCCGCGGATCGCCGCAGCGCAACAACTACATGGACTGTGTCCGCAAGGTGAGCCAAACGGAGGCCCTAGAGCCAACCGGAGGCCCTAGAGCCAACCAGGGGGCTGTAGAGCCAACCAGGGGGCTGTAGAGCCAACCAGGGGGCCGTAGAGCCAAACGGAGGCCCTAGAGCCAAACGGAGGCCCTAGAGCCAACCAGGGGGCTGTAGAGCCAACCAGGGGGCCGTAGAGCCAACCGGAGGCCCTAGAGCCAACCGGAGGCCCTAGAGCCAACCAGGGGGCCGTAGAGCCAACCAGGGGGCCGTAGAGCCAACCAGGGGGCCGTAGAGCCAACCAGGGGGCCGTAGAGCCAACCAGGGGGCCGTAGAGCCAACCAGGGGGCCGTAGAGCCAACCAGGGGGCCGTAGAGCCAACCAGGGGGCCGTAGAGCCAACCAGGGGGCCGTAGAGCCAACCAGGGGGCCGTAGAGCCAACCAGGGGGCTGTATAGCCAACCAGGGGGCTGCAGAGCCAACCAGAGACCCCATAGCCAACCAGGGGGCTGCAGAGCCAACCAGAGACCCCATAGCCAACCAGGGGGCTGCAGAGCCAACCAGAGGGCTGTAGAGCCAACCAGGGGGCCGTAGAGCCAACCAGGGGGCCGTAGAGTCAACCAGGGGGCCGTAGAGTCAACCAGGGGGCCGTAGAGTCAACCAGGGGGCCGTAGAGTCAACCAGGGGGCCGTAGAGTCAACCAGGGGGCCGTAGAGTCAACCAGGGGGCCGTAGAGTCAACCAGGGGGCCGTAGAGCCAACCAGGGGGCCGTAGAGTCAACCAGGGGGCTGTAGAGCCAACCAGGGGGCTGTAGAGCCAACCAGGGGGCTGTAGAGCCAACCAGGGGGCTGTAGAGCCAACCAGAGGGCTGTAGAGCCAACCAGAGGGCTGTAGAGCCAACCAGGGGGCTGTAGAGCCAACCAATCAGCAAAGAGATGCCACATCTGTTCTCTCTAAGAACAGATATTCTCACCAAGTATTCCCTTTTAATAGCTGATGGTTGCCTCTGGCATTTAAAAATGCCATTTTAGCTCTTAAATGTTATCTACACACCACTTTTGTAATACCTATGTATCCATGTTGTTATTGTTTTTAGCTCCTAGATGCCCTAGAGCTTTCTCAAAGCCCGCTGTTGCTGAAGCTCCTGGCTGGGGTGTTGTGTCAGGACTCCAAACACATCATGGAGGACCAGTTTCAAAACTGTTTCCAAAGCATCGCCAAGCGGTAAGCAAACCTTCCCAGGCTGTCACCATGGCCATTCGTAAGTACGTCATTAAGTTTGTTTACGCGCACATCTTGGTTACATAGGCTGAATAATTGAGGCATTGAGGCACCAAGAAAGGTATCTACGTCCCAATTACAGTTTTTGCATGGACGCTTCCGTATTAAAGTAAATGAAACATAATAAATTAAAAACAAACTATTTTCAGCAGAGGTTTAATACTTTGATAACGGGACTTTGTCCATCAAGGTACTTCAAAATATTATTTTTTAATGATAAGGTTAAAAAAATGTACCAACAACTCGAGCAATGGCCACAACCAGTGTAAGACCAGTTCATCAGTGTGCTTGACTGTAAGCAAACTGATTGAATGGTCCTCATGAAGTGTCGTCACAAAGAAGGACCCGTGCTTTGTGCGTGTCCCCGTGGGTCCGCTTTGATCCGCGTGGCGTTACTGCCACCATCCGCCCCGGTCACCGAGGGCTCCACCCGACCCTAACCCCCGGTCCTCCCAGGTCCAGCCCGGAGCGGCAGCTGCAGCTGCTCTGCCTGGTGCACGGGGTGGTCCAGCGGGGAGACCTGCCCCTGCCCTCCATGCTCCAGGCCATGATGGAGCGGGTGCTGCTGCCGCTGGCCTCCCACTGCAGCCCCGGCGCCCTGGCCCTCTTCTTCCTGGAGAACGTCTCGGACGTCATGGCGCTGCTGATCTCGCGCTTCACCAAGGTCGTTGGTTGCTCCCAGAATGCGGTTGCTTTTTTGATCTACATGTAGCACCCTCGGCCTCAACTGGGATGGGGAGATGAAGTGCGAGCATCGCTCTAGGTCCTCTAGGAGGAACACTTTAAAAGGACTCACGAATGGGTTTGGTGCTGGCTGAATAGTAAACAATTGTAATGCCTTTTAGCATCAATAAACATTGAAAGTAATACTGGGTTTACAAGGGATTCTACACACAGGGATTTCTGCTAAAATTCGAATCATATGGTTAACTACAGAGCAACCCAAACGTTCTGCACACAGGAATACACCAGGTTTGTCAGGGTTAGGGCACATTTAGGGCATTCAGCAGACGTTTATCCAAAGCGACATCCAATAAGTGCATTTGTCAGTAGAAAGCAAAACAATATATCACTGCCAGTACAGTACACATATTCGGCTATTACATTGTCCTGTGTGTGTGTGTAGAGGGGCTTGCAGCCGTGACATGATTTCCTACTCCATCCACTCAAACTCCCTGTCCCGGGTTTCAGTCCAGTGAAGACGTGTTCGAGTCCCAGCTGCTGAGGAAGCTGGGCAGCCTGAAGCTGATGGAGCTGCTGTACTCCCGGCTCCCCAAAGAGGAGCTGTACTCCAAGGAGTCCCGCGTCAACCAGGCGTACTGCCGCTCGGACCGCACCGAGGGCAACGAGCTGTCCAAGGCCCTCATCAAGTAGGTCAAACCCGCTGTAAAACCACATGAGTCCGATTGTCGCCATCAGTGTCTTGCAATTTATGATATGATATGATGATGATGTAGCCTCACACCCCACATTGTTTGTAACCATCGGATTCAGACCTACCATTCAAATTAAACATAATCCTGTGATTGCACAAAGATTGTGCTTCCTTGGTTTCACTAAACCGGTCTTCACTGTTACAATGGAACCATTAAAGGGAACGTTAACCCTAGTTGAGCAGAAGAAGCTCTGCCCACGTGTAGCACGGTGAAGTGCCCTGTATCATGACTATCCACCCCTCCCACCAGGTTGTGTTTCGAGGCCTTCACGGAGAACATGGCCGGAGAAAGCCAGCTGCTGGAAGCCAGGAGACAGTACCACTGCGCTGCGTACAACTGCGCCATCGCCGTCATCAGCTGCAGCTTCAGCGAAGCCAAGTTCTACCAGGGCTTCCTCTTCAGCGAGAAGCCAGAGAAGGTAGTAGGCCCTGGTCTTCGGAGACCGTAAATCGTACACTGTTGATGGTATAACGGTTAGCAATAAAGGACGTGTTTTTATTGCTGATGGATGCTAGTTAAGCAGCTGATAGACCAGACACACATTGTCATACTTTTAAGACCGTGAGACTGTAGCTGTAGAAGATGTTTACTTTCTTTTAAGATAATTATTTTATATTTGCACTGTTTTTTTTTTCCAGCATCAATTCATTTTGGAAAACCTTATCGATGTCCAAAGGGCTTATAATTTTCCAGTGGAGATCGAGGTATGTGGCAGCAGATATGCACTACTTTGTGTATTAATGTCCCTTTGTCACGGTTTCTCCCGAACCCCACAGCTCCCCTGTCCTTTCAATGTCACTGTATATAATAATAAACATTATTTCTTCTTTTGATATAGGTCCCGCTTGAGAGAAAGAAGAAATACATCCTCATACGTAAAGAAGTGAATGAAGAGACTGGAGGTACAGTCTTTCTGATCTGACCTGGGCATTCCCCGTTGGCAACCTTACCACCACATATATATCAATGTTGGTGTTAAAGGTGACATATTATATTACCAGGTGTGAGTGTGATTAGCCTTTACTGACATCAAAAGTGGGCGTGTCCACCTAGATGCTGGATAGATCAGTCTACCATCATACCCAGTGGACTGTAGCAAATCGTGCTGATCTATCCGTCATACATCTAGCTGGACACGCCCACTTGTGATGTCAGAAGAGGCAGATTTACAAAACTGCTTGTGACGGCTAATCAATAAACCTTGAACCAACGGACCCGTGTCGTGCACCACAGAGGCCCCGGTGTATCTCTCCTCCCAGTCGTACATGGCCGACAGCAGTCTGAGTGAGGAGATGAGCCAGTTTGACTTCTCCACGGGGGTCCAGAGCTTCTCCCTCGGATCCCAGAACCCCGAGGGGAACCCGCGCACCGTCGCCAAAAGGGCAAGTCCTCCCTCCACGGCCTCTGCCCCGCTGCACTGACTGACTGTCTGCACGGCTTTTAAAGAGGAACCCTCCCACTGAAGAGTGTAACCGCTGCTGCAGCACCCTCTATTGTCCACTGGGTCGTGGCAAGAATGGTTTCTGGTTCAAATGAGAGCACTTACTCGTTTGTATCAATTGGGAACCGCAATTGCGTAAGCTATGTCCGCTGCTTTTGTTAAATATTCGTTTTCGGGTATTACTCATAACATTAGCGGAACAAAGCTAAGCTAACTGAATGTGTTCTCCAATTAGAAGCACAATAACAGTTATGATTTTCACCAGCGTCCACAGGAGACTGAGGAGGCGACGGCGTCCCAGGACGTGTCGGTGGTCCTGGAGATGGACGAGCTGAATCAGCACGAGTGCATGGCCTCCATGACGGCCCTGATCGGTCACATGCAGCGGAGCGGCGTCACCCCCATAGTGGAGCAGGTCAGGGCGGCGCTCCCAGTGACACACACACACACACACACACACACACACACACACACACACACACACACACACACACACACACACACACACACACACACACACACACACACACACACACTCTCTCAAACCCCTCACGACCACGCAGACAACCCTGCCCCTCGTAGCCACCCGGGTTTCCAAACCCCCTCTGCTCCATGTCATTCCAATCCCTGGAAATATATAAGCACCATTCAAATGATAAGCCGTGGTGGTTTATGAATATTCAGAACACAGAATAAGCTGTAAGGTTTTAAATGTATATATATTTTTGTGAATTTGATTTCCACACATGAATCCAAAATAAAGTAGAGCACTTGTGATTGACCAAACATCGTGTTGGTATCCGTGGAGCTTCAGTGCAAATACCAGTTCTCAATGTGTTTGTGGGGCAGGGGTCCACGCCCAGAGAGCTTCCTCCGTGGATGAAGTTCCTGCTGGGCAAGCTGGGGAACCCGTCCACGCCTCTGAACATCCGTCTCTTCGTGGCCAAGCTCCTCATCAACACGGAGGAGGTGGGCACCCAACCGCCGCTCGCATCTCAGCGCTCCCGCTCTTCTGTGCTTAGAGTTTCCACATTGCTGTCGAAAGAAGTGCCTGTAAAGACGTACGGGGGTGTTGCAGGTGTTCCGGCCGTATGCCGCTCACTGGCTGGGGCCGCTTCTCCAGCTGGTGGTGTCGGGCAACAACGGGGGAGAGGGCATCCACTTCATGGTGGTGGACATCGTGGTCACGGCGCTCTCCTGGATCAGCCTGGCCAGTCCCAAGGTGCGTTGTACCCATGCCCACCCCTCAGAGAGTGGTGTAGGGACGCAGGGACAGGCGTCAGATCATAGACGTCCCTTCTCTGTCCCCCAGGGTAACCCCAGGGATGAGGTGCTGGCCAATCGGCTGCTGGAGTTCCTGATGAAGCACAGCTTCCACAGCAAGAGGGCGGTGTTCCGCCACAACCTGGAGATCATCCGCACCCTGGTGGAGTGCTGGAAGGACTGTCTGTGTGTGCCCTACCGGTGCGGCCCATGCACTCCCGCTCTGTACAACAACTGCATTGCAGTTTTTCATTGACTTCAATTGGATTCAAACTGCACTAATTAAAAATTGACATAACAGCAAAGAGGATTTCGGGGATACCACATATTGCACAGAAAATTACTCCAGCTCTTCCTAGTTTAAAAGTAAATAATCTGAACGGTTTACAAGTTGAACAGTGCACTAAACGACACATCTACGTCTTTCTCCTAAATCAACGTGGTGGAACCGTCATGTCTCATGCTTTGTCTTTTGACGTGTTCCCTGTCCTTTTTGTCCTCCCTCTCCTTTGACTGTTCCCTGTCCTTTTGTGGTTTCCTTTTAGTGTGATCTACGAGCGGTTCAGCGGCAGCGACCCCAACAGCAAGGACAACTCCGTAGGGCTTCAGCTCCTGGCCATCGTCCTGGCAAACGGCCTGCCAGCCTACGAGGCCACCTGCGGAGTGGACTACGACAGGTGGGAGACCAGTGCAAGCACAACGCAAGAAGACCCCTGGAAGTGACGCGTCTTTAAAGTCTGCAGCCTTCCTAGAGATCTCGTCACATGTGTCAATGTGGTAAACATTTGATACCTGGTGTTGACTGACTTAGTGGTTAGACTCAATGTCCGGATTCGTTCTCTTATCTAAGGAACATGTTGGTTTAAGGACATGATGAACCATCTTCTTCTCAATGGGATGCTAAATCAAACCATTTTTTCAGGAGATGAAGGTGCTTGGTTTAACGGCACACTCACTGGCGTTAATTCTCTTGGATTGTTAAATGTGAACAACGACAAATCACGGGTCATGTTCTTGATTGATTACATGATTGTTCTGGAGCATTGCTCATGTCCTGGCTGATTCCGATGCATTGTGTGTCTCTCAGGTACATGCAGTCCCTGGCCAACAACCTGTCCTTCACGCGCTATAAAGAAGTTTACTCTGCAGCCGCTGAGATCGTTGGCCTCATCCTGAAGAACATGGCTGAGAGAGATGAGGTAGGCAGCGTTTCTGTCACTCTTATTCTGCTTTTCGGCACCTTTTACAAGCTACCAAAAACAAAAAGGATGCGGTTATAAAGTTATATTGTGCAGGTTTAAAGGTGCTGTAGGTAAAAAAAAAAAATAAGCTATAATTTCAGTTAATTAATTCGTTAAAAATGCCAGAGGCATCCGTCGGCTATTGAGTCAAATGTGTTGTGAGAATATCTGCTTTGAGTTAACTGCGCCTGCCTCTCAGCCAATTTGGATTTCACACATGTAGGCCTACATTGTCTCCTGGCTTACTTAACCTGCGTGTCGTTTGCTGTCAGTCTCCACAAGTCCTTCTGAGCCTGGCGGCCAGCAAGGTGTCGGAGCTGAAGAAGAAGGACCTAGACGACAAGTTCATCATATGCCTGAGTAAAGTGTCAAAGCACTTTCCTCCCTTTATGGACCGGTAAATAATCTATACATGTGTATCACTACGACGTCACCAGTGCGTCTCTTTATGACAACACCCTCACCACGATGACTCTCCGCCTGTTGTTTCCGTCCCGCAGATTCGTGAACTCTGTGTTCTTCCTGCTGCCCAAGCTGCACGGCGTCCTGAAGACCCACTGTCTGGAGTGCGTGCTGAGCCGCGCGGAGGTCATCCCAGACATATACATGCTGCTCCAGACCAAGGGCTTCGTCCAGATGATGGCCCACAGGTGGGACAATGCACCACCTCCCACACGCTCACATGGCTGGTGCCTTTCGATCTGCATTGGCGTTCATTATCATTCATCGGGTTATGTTCTTCTGTTGTGACTCCCCCATGACTCAAGGCGTTTCATGGCATTTAATTTAGTAAGCGAGTGTGCTTGTTATATGCTACACGCCATGTCTTTTAGACATCGCTCACCTGGTGGGTGCCTTTCCCCTGCATTGGCGTTGATTATCATTCACCGAGTTATGTCCTTCTGTTGTGTCCACCGTGTCTGGAGGCAGCCTGACTCTGAGTGTTGGTGGTGTCTTCCATTCCCCCCACAGGGACGAGGTGAGGCAGAGGGTGTGTCTGGACATCCTCCACAGGGTGCTGGCCCTGCTGACCCCCCCGCAGATGCAGGAGGTCCTTGGAGCCGTGACGGCCTTCGTGTCCCACCCCTCCCCCGTCTGCAGGGAGAGGATGTACGACATCCTCATGTGGATCCAGGACAACTACAGGCTAGTGCTCGGCTGTTTAGTTACTCATCTATTGGGCCTTGCTTTCTATCTAGAAGCCCTTCATCACGTGACCGCCATGTTTTCCATGTGCACTGACTTCGGGGCCAACGCTAGTTCCTGATTGGCTCAAGTTGGCACCAAGGGGATGTCACTTGTTGACCTGTTGACCCCGAAGTTGTTATAGTTGATATAGTTGTTTTGGTGCTTCAAATGTTGGCCTTGAAGGTTTGCTTAGGTTTCAGGAAAGTTTATTTCATGGGACTTCCTGGTTCTCCGTAGTGATGAGGAGAGCATGGCTGACGAGACGTCGGTGAAGGTCCAGGAGGCCGCCAAGGAGACCCTCCTTCAGGGCCTCGTGGACGAGAACCAGGGCCTGCAGTGAGTACCCGCTCACAGCCTCGGGCTCACTGTTCATTTGGGAAACCCAGGGGGATTTGAAGTTCCATGGTGACTTTATTATCATTTTTCAAAGCATTTCATGTAGGAAGCGATTTTGCTTGTTATTTGCTACGAGCCATTTCCTTTAGATTAACTTCTTCATCCTTTTATTTATTTATCCAAAGAAGTTTCTTGCTTGCTCAAAACAGCAAGAGAAATATTGACTATAAAACAATACATTGTTTTGTCCAGTGACCCAGGGTCACACATTCTTTTCCATTTCCTACTCGCCATTCACCGGGGAGTACGTAGATCATTAATGCTACAGCGCTGTGCGTGTGTGTGCTCCCTCCCAGGCTGTACGTGCGTAACTTCTGGAGCCAGGAGAAGCGTCTGCCCCGGGCCACGCTGGAGCGCATGCTGCAGGTGCTGCACTCGATGTACTGCTGCCAGATCGAGAGGTCCTTCCTCAGCCTGGCCACCAACCTGCTGCTGGAGACGACCAGCCAGAGCCCCGACTTCACACGCAACATGTTCGAGTACCCGCTGTCCGAGTGCACCTTCCAGGTACGTTCTGTCTCCCGACGCTTTGGCCGTCTCCATGCCAACCTTTGACGGGTGGCATGGTTGCATTTTTATAATTAGTCCTTCTAACACTAAACCTTTGTGGTGTTGGTCATGATTTTATTATTTTACTTATTTTTTGTCTAGTTGGTTAGGGGGTAACACGATAAAGATTCACTGCATTTCGTTATTTTTTTATAATTCCACCAAATTCTGTGTAGATTGCGACTGCAATGATGTGTATCAGCGGATGCTAGTTTTTTGGGCTTTGTCAAAATGAACAGGATAATTGAGAATGAAAATAATGAGCTGTATTGGGATATTCCCTCTGCATCCCTCTGATGAATCACCATGGTCACTACAGAGTCCATGGTGTGCAAAATGATCGAGTCCACTCTGAATACTGTCCCCATCTCAACGCACCCACGCACGCGTTTCAGGACTACGTGATCGACTCAAACTGGCGCCTGAGGAGCACGGTGATGACCCCCATGTTCGTGGAGACCCAGGGCTCCCAGGGGTCGGCAGAGAGCCAGGCTTCCCTCTCATTGGCGGGCGGGGCCAGGGGCCAGCTCAGAGCCACGCAAGCCACCCTGGAGTTCACCCAAACACAGGCAGCTGGAGGTAAAGCAGACACACCACACGATGACGATACGTTCAGCCACAGTATGACCACCTATTTTCCAAAAAGATAATGAAATTCTTCAACTGTTTGCTTATTATGATGTCTTTCCACATGGCACCCATTGCACCCCTAACCATCCCTGGGAGAAGGGACCCCTCCTTCAGGTTTCTTCCTTGATAGTTTAGGGCGTGTTCCTTGGTCTCTGGGGTCTAGGGTTAGGAGAGGGTCATAAGCGGTGTGCTGTGAGCACTAGGGCTGTAACGATGCACAAATTCACCATTCGGTTTGTATCACGATTTTTGACCCACGGTTCGATACATCCCACGATTCTTTTCAATTTAAAAAGCATTTTATTTAAACAACACTTAAATACCAATTATCTTAATGTAACATTTAATAACAAATAATTTGGAACACTGAACAGATTTGAACCGAAAGAATACTATTAAAGTACAGCTAAATTAATAAAGAAATAACCAAAGATTGCAGTTGGAGGATGCTTTTTGCTGGTAGGCATAATAGGGCCCCTTTAACTGTTTGGTTGGTTTATTCAAATATCCTTATTAGCGCTTCTTATTAGGCTATGTAGCTTAAATAATGACATAATCAGGCCGTATAGAATGCAACATGTTTAATAGCCTAACTTTCAATAGATGAGGAAAAACATGAACGTCGCAATAACGAGGCATAGTGTTACGAGTAGCATATGTGTGTGCGGGAGAATGGCAGTGTGCGTATGCGTGCGTATGCGTGTGTGAGTGACGTCAGCGAGTGAGTGGACGAGCGAGGAGAGCGAGCGGTAGCGCGTGTGTCTAGTGAAGAAGCGAACGAGTCCGGTAGAATAAAGTACCCATCCTGTCAATAATCGGTGGCCGCTTCATTCCGACCTATAAGCAGACAAACTGCCAGTCAAATCACACAATACAATAGAGACAGGATCACACAGGCAATTTTTTTCGCGCTTGGCCCACTCTGGATAAATGTCGTTCATATCGCATATGAGGACTTCGACGGCTGTGGAGAAATGCAATCCTCCGTAGCCACGGAGAGCTGTGATCACAGAGAGGGCATCTCGTCACATATTTACGGCATCGATATGAGGGGGCGCTGTCAGCAGACTATTATTTAGACAAATTATTAGCAAATTTCAATCGGACAATTTGACCGAAGAGTTAGAAAGGGCATATCGCGCTTCTTCCTTCTCACACCGCGAGACAGGTTCGTGGCTTTGAGTATCGCGATTTTCGGTTTGATACGCGTATCGTTACAGCCCTAGTGAGCACCCTTTGAAATTAACCAAAGTCTATAAGAGCTGCATAAAATAAAAGGGCTTTTTTAGTGATCCCCTCCCTCCTGGCCCCGTTGAGGCTGTGGGAGCCTGTGACGGATCAGTCGGTGCAGCTCATCCTGTTGGGGTCCAGGCCCCGACAGGGCCCACCGCGTCATAGGAGCTGGATCATTAAGAACGTGGAACCAAGCCAACGGTCCACCCCAGTCCAGTCGCACCCCCGGTAACCCCCCAGTCCCTCCTGAACCGTCGTGGCTGTGGTCCGCAGGGCGCCGCACCGCCTACAACTGGCTGACGGGCAGCAGCGTGGACACGCTGGCCGAGTACTCGCTGGGCTCGGAGTCCCTCTCCTCCTCGCTGCTGGCGTACGGCAGGCGGCCGGCGGCGGCGGCGGCGCGGAGGCCCACGGGGGAGGGCTTCGGCACCCGGCGCCTCACCGCGCCCACCGACGAAGGGGACAGCCGCAGCAGAGGTGGGTGGGGGAGTGGGGAGCAGGCGGGTCCTATGGACCCGCTCGGATGTCCTTTCAGTGGGTGGGCATTGGGCAATATTTTAAATCCCACTCGATGTTTCCAAGAGGAATTAGAGGTTTGTTGTACTCCTCCTCCTCCTCCTCCTCCTCTCGACCAGCGGAGAGCGAGCGGCGTGCGGACATCCAGAGGCTGAGGCGCCGGTTCCTGAAGGACCAGGAGAAGGTCAGCCTGGGCTTCGCCCGGAAGGAGGTGCAGCAGCAGAGGCAGAGGAAGGTACTGGTCACCGTGCCGGGGGTTCACTGGAGACGCTCCCCGGAGGACTGGGAGTCTCCCCCTTCAAATGAACAATAATGTCTTTAACAAATACACTTTACGCAGACACATAGTACTTAGCGTTGTGTAGCGTCTTAAACTAGCTGTCTTTGTTGTGGAAGTGGAATGGGTTAACCTAGCGGTTGTAATTGCTTAGCACTTGTTCTATGAATATCTTGACTACCTACAGTGATATATTGACAAATGTACTTATTTTAAGTCGCTTTAGATAAAAGCATCTGCCAAATGCCCTTAATGTAAATGTTAACTTGATTAAAAATGTGTTGTAGAAGCTAGGGTAGATGTGTGTGTGTGTGTGTGTGTGTGTGTGTGTGTGTGTGTTCTGATTTACACCCAGCCTCACTTCTCCCCTGTCTGCCCTGGTCTCCCCCCCCTGACCGGCCCTCGGACCCCAGGAGGACCGGGTGGACAAGAGGCTGAGGAAGGAGTCCCAGGTGACGCTGTACCGCAGCTACCGGGCCGGAGACTTCCCGGACATCCAGATCCCATTCAGCAGCCTCATCGCCCCCCTGCAGGCCCTGGCCCAGGTCAGCCCCCCCATCGCCCAGCCACTGGCTGGCTGTCTTCTGACGTACCTCACTGGTCCAAGACTAAGCTGTTCAGTAATGAAGAGCATCGGAGCATACATGGGGATGCTACGTGAGCTGGATTGGTCGATGCATAAGTAATTAATGGCGCCGAAATAGTGGTATCTGTGGAGCATCTCAGACGTGGGTAAGTGGCTCAGGAGGTAGAGCGGGTTGGCTGGTACCCGCAAGGTTGCTAGTTTGATCCCCGGCTCATCCTAGCTGAGTGTCGAGGTGTCCCTGAGCAAGGCACCTAACCCAAACTGCTCCCGACCATCTCAACGCCTTGCACGGTTGACGCCGCCGTCGGTGTGTGAATGTGTGCATGAATGGGTGAATATCAGGCCATATTGTAAAGCGCTTTATAAATGCAGTCCATTTACCAGTAATCTGTTTTTGTCAGAAGGGTTCCCCTCTCTTATACAAGGACTAATGCCTCAGCCTGTGTTGTATTCCTGTTGCCCGGCAGAGAGACGCCATCCTGGCCAAGCAGCTCTTCAGCGGCCTGTTCGCGGGCATCCTGGGGGAGATGGAGGAGCACAAGTCCGTGGAGGAGGCCCGGCAGATCAAGGAGGAGCTGGTGAGGGACCTCGACTCCTTCCTGAGCCGCAGCACCCTCTGCTTCCCTCCCTTCGTGGCCTGTGTGCAGGTTCGTGACCCCCGAGACTCAACCCCTGGCATCTTAAGTGTTTCCTGGTTGCCAGTCAGCATATTATCTAGATATGTGTATATTGAGGGATGTATTTTGCTGTGCATTTGCTCTTATTTACACGGAAAAAACTGTTTTACCTCAAAGTATATGGAGAAATTGTTCTAAGTCAATCCCAGCGTTCTTGGTATGGTGGGTTGCAATGTGACCGAGCGACCCCGAGGTCCAACCCAACACCATGCCGATCGGTCCGTGTGTCCAGGACATGAGCCTCCAGCACCGCGACCTGCTGCACCTCCAGCCGGCCTCCATCAGCTCCACCTGCCTGGCCAGTCTGCAGCAGCCCTCTGGCATCCTGCTGCTGGAGAAAGCCCTCCGAGAGGCCAGCGGGGGCAGCGCAGAGCCCCCCACCAAGCGCTCCCGAGGACGCAAGGAACTCCCCCCGGACACGGAGAAGTGGATCCACCTGGCCAGGTAGGCGCCGCTGTAGTCTCACTCTGCTCCTCGAATCGGGTCCTAAAAATCCATAACTTTTTATGATTGGGTAGAAGACATATTTATCCGTGTTTTTCCGCACGTGACCCAAGGCTGTACAGATCGCTGGAGGACTACGACGTGGTCCGCGGGATCTTTGGCGGTAAAATCGGGACCAAGGCGATAACCTGCACGGCACTCGATGCTGAAGCCAACAACGACTTTGCAGAGGCTGTGAAGCTCTACAACGAGGTAACCCAGTCCCTCTATATCACCGTACTGTCAGGTAGATCCATGCCGGTAGGGTACTGTTTGTTGTGAGCACATCATAACCTGCCTGTTCTCAGACATGATACCTAGCCACCTTTATCCAAACCTTTAGTGTGCAAATTCTGTCGTCTTTCATTTTTTGTGGGCTGGAAAGAAATGACCTGAATCTTATCGACACTACTGCAGTTTAAACAGCATATTACTATAATTATATTATGTTCCTTTTGAACCAGATTTAGAGTATTGTAGACAATGGCTTGCCGTGTTTGAGTGAGAGGCTCACCAGAAGATGAGCAGCGCGTGTGTGACAGCGGTGTGTGTGTGTGTGTGTGTGTCCGTCCGTCCGTCGCGGCCAGGCTCTGAACCAGGAGCAGTGGAGCGACGGCGAGCCCACGGAGTCGGAGAAGGACTTCTGGGACCGGGCCGCCATGGAGGCCTACAGCCACCTGACGGAGTGGAAGTCCCTGCAGTACTGCTCCATCATCAACGTGGACGACAGCCCCGAGCCCGACCTGGACAAGATGTGGGCCGAGCCCTTCTACCAGGTACTGTAGCGATAGGACCAGGCCAGGGAACCCTATCCACTGGAAGGGCTGTGGCTGCCTTAGGCCCTGCCTTAGATTTGACCAGATGAATAGAATAGAATGTAGAATACAATAGAATTCTTTATTGTCATTGTACAGGATACAACAAAATTGGATGGCAGTCCTCTTGGTGCTTTATAAAAAAACAACATATAAAAATACATATTATCTAGCCAGTGGCCACTCAAATCACCCATTCACACACCGGTGGTGTCAGCCATGCAAGGTGAAATCCAGCTCATCGGGAGCAGTTAGGGTCAGGTGTCTCGCTCTGGGCTACCCCGACACGCTAGGAGGAGCCAGGGATCGAACTAGCAACCTTCTGGTTACAAGTCAACCCGCTCTACCTCCGGAGCCACTGCCAATAGTCCATTCCTGCTAGCTTTTCTTATAAGATTCATCCCCATCTTTTAGAACCCACTTTGAGTAGGACCGGTAAAATCCTAGGATTCATTGGCTTTCAGTGCAGCCATTCCAACTGTGTGAGACTGTGTGAGACTGTGTGAGACTGTGTGAGACTGTGTGAGACTGTGTGAGAGAGACTGTGAGAGACTGTGAGAGACTGTGGGACTGCTCGATTATGGATTTTCTTAAATTTTTTGGTCAATATTGAAAAACGATCATTTCTGAGTTTGAAAACATGATGCATTTATTCTGCTTTTCTCTCCAATAAAACTCTGTAACTGAGAACTTGACCTTTCCCCTTAAGAAACACAAAATGTGCAAATCAAGTTTTGTGTGTGACTGTGTGTGTGTGTGACTGTGTGTGTGTGACTGTGTGCGTGCCTGTGTGTGCCTGTGCGTGCCTGTGCCCCCCAGGAGGTGTACCTGGGCCACATGGTGCGCAGCATGCTGAAGCAGCTGCAGCAGGGCCAGCGGGACCAGGCTCTGCTCAGCTTCGTGGACCGTGCCATGCGGGTGGAGGAGCGCCAGCGGCTGCTGGAGGGCCACCACAGCCAGGAGCTCAGCCTGCTGTACATGCTGCAGGACGACTACGACCGCGCCAAGTACTACGCCCACTACGCCATGGAGCTCTTCATGCAGGTACTGGAGGGGGGAACCTGAGAAAATGAAATCAAATGTCGTTGAAAAATATCACGTGGATTTCAATCCCGTTTGATTTTTGTTCAAAGCGTTTGTAAAACATCTGCAAAGTCTGTTTAGCCAAAGGGGCGGGAATCACTGGTGTTCCCTTCAGTCTTGGCTCTGCTCCCCAGAACTACTCCAGCGTGGACACCCTGCTGGGCCAGAGTCGTCTGACCATCCTGCAGTCAGTGCAGGCGCTCACCGAGATCCAGGACTTCCTGCAGTTCATCAGAGGAGACGGTGGGTAGCCCAAGACTAACCCACACATTTAACCCACAACTAACCCACACATTAAGAACACAGGTAACCCACACCCACGTTAAGAACTCAACTAACCCAAACTACACATTTAACCCATATAACACATTTAGAGGATAGTTGATGGAAGACTATTAGACTTCACACTGCTGGCTGTGAGTGGAACCTGGTTCCTATTTGATCCTGTGTGTTTGTTAGTGTCTGTTTCTTCTCTGAAGCGGCTGATCAGATCCTGGACGGACCGCTACCCCGACACCAGAGTAGATCCGATGAACGTGTGGGATGATGTCATCACGTCCAGGTAAGAAGGACTGTAAAGGCTATGAAACTGTCAGGATTTGGTCAGAGAAGATAATTTTCATGTGTTGGGTAGTTTAATGGAAAGGTACAAAGATTTTCCATGCAAACAATTGCAACACGCACGCAAGCACATTTGAGTTTTGTTGTTCTTCCCCTCGTGCTGATCGTTGAACTGTGATGACCTCTGTCCGGGGTTCAGATGTTTCTTCCTGGACAAGATCTGTGAGAAGCTGGGCAGCCAGGGGGACAGCGTGGACGTCCTGGTCAACAACTGCAAGTTCGACATGAGGCTGCGCATGGCGGACAGCGCGTGGAAACAGGTGACTGGAGGCCTGCGGCTGCTGGGTTTCCCTGTTCGCTCCTCCCCCTCTTGGGAGATGTGCTTGTATTCACGGACGACCTGGGCTTTAAGTAACCCTTCAGTGTTTCTCCATCCAGGGTTGAGACAAGTCCAGTTCAGTTGTGCAGCCCTGGATCACAATTCAAAGGATTCCATAACATTTCTACATTCAGATGGACTACAGGGGGCTTGGGGGGTCTCGGGAGGTCTCCACTAACCCTTTCGTTAGAATATCAAATTAGCCAAGATAAGATCAATAAGCACAGAGCAGAGTCATCTCCAGATACCTGGTTTTTGGTGTGTTATTAGTAGAGTCCAGTGTGTTTCTGTGTATCGGCCGGCCTCCTGACGGTGATCTCCCTTCACATCACTCTTGCAGAGTAACTTCCCGGTGGCCACCAAGCTGCTGAAGGAGCTCCAAAGGGAGGCCAAGACGCAGAGGGGATGGTTCCTGCAGTGGGTGCACTGCTTCAGCCGCTTCAGCCACAAACGCTGCCTGGCTCAGGGTCCCGTGGAGCAGATCACGACCATGCTGAAGAGCATCCCACTGCTGGGTAGGCATGAACACTATCCGAATCACCAACAATGGACAGAGGACATTTTGATCAAGGATTTTTAAGTTCGGGCAACTGAAAGGGGATGCTAGTTTAAATCCTCAGCTTCTGCTGGCCAACTGTCATAATGGCTCGTGGCTGCCAAGGTGGCTTCCTTAACTGCTTGCACGGTGGAAGCAAAGGGATGCATACGATGGGTCAAATGTAACACCAACGTGGCAGTAGGGTCCAGAGAAAGGTCGGTACTGTGGGCGTCTTTAGATGTCTGACGTCCCGTCTCCACAGAGGAGCTGGAGTCAGACTGCGCCTCGGCTGCCGCCCACATCTTCCGGGACCAGAAGATCCTCCAGGGCACCTCGTACCACCTCCTGGCCTCGGCGGTGGGCAGCAGCCCCTCCGTCCTGGAGGCCGTGGAGACCAGCAAGGCTGAGAAGGTGCTGAGGCTCGCTGGGTCCTCCGCCTCCACCAGCCAGCCTAAGGTCAGGGACTAAGGGCTTCGAAGGCTTCTCTGGTATTGTGTCAAATATTTCTTTAATCTTTTAAAGGTGACATATTATGTCACCAGGTGTGAGTGTGATTAGCAGTTACAAGCCGTTTAGATAATCTTGGTAAGCATCTAGGGGAACACGCCCACTCGTGACGGATTGTAACGGCTATTCACACTCTCACCTGGTGGTATAAAATGTCCCCTTTAAGAGAGTGGAATGGACGTAAGCAAACATGATGAGTTGTGGCGAATGATGAGTTGTGTCTCATTTTTTTTTACATATTGAAATGGTGTTCTGTTCAATGGCGCCCTCACTGCGGTACGATGTACGATGGCTGTTTTAATGTGGTGGTGTTCAGGCGGTGGTGGCGGAGCTGCAGCTGCGGGCGCTGCACCTCCTGGGGGGAGCCAGCAGGAAGGCGGACGAGGAGCTGCTGTCGTTCAGCAGCGGCTGTGTGGAGAGCGGCGGCGTGGCCCGCACCTACATGACCCTGGCCAACTTCTGTGACCAGCTGCTACGGGACGAGGAGCGCAGCGGCGCCGGTGGGCCGGCAACGCAACGCAACACAACACACACTAGGCCACATCGCACACACCATCACACCACACCACACCACATCGCACACACCCCACCTATTCTCGCCATAGGGAGGTACCGGTATTAGAGGAATAAAACAATGTTACAAATGTACAAATCCAAGGTCATTCCGATTTTAGATAAAAGTAACAAAAAGACATTGAATTTGTCAATTGTATTATGTTTTTTTAAAGGCCAACCAAACCCTAGCACACCTTATTCAAATGAAAGGGGATGGAGTGGCTGACATAGTAGTGCTATGGATTGATCCTGGTCAAAATGTTAAATGCGCCAACGTAGGATAGAATGTAAATGTGTGTGTGTGTGTGTGTGTGTGTGTGTGGACAGTGAGTGAGTTCCCCGAGCTCTCTGTGCTGCCCCTGCATGTTGTGGAGAGCACCCTGAAGGCCCTGAAGCTGAACAGCGAGGACGCCCGTCTGCGCTTCCCCCGCCTGCTGCAGATAATCGAGCTGTACCCCTCCGAGACCCTGGACCTCATGACCAAAGAGGTTTCACAATAAAAGCGCAACATTCACAACAAACCAGCTTGATCAATTCATGTCTACATATGAGACGATGCAGTTAGGGCTGAACGATTTGGGAAAATGATCGTATTGAGATTATCTCGTCCAATATTGCGATTGTGATTTAGTATGCAATATTTGTTTTTAAAGGTCCTTATGTTCTGTATTATTCACTCACTAAACAAGCATTCACTACACCCTTTGATAAATCGTTCAGCCCTAAATGCTAATACGATGTTATATACAACAGTAGATATTGTCTCACCACATCTTGAGTTGACATGAAGGTTTCTGTGAGCAGATGGCAACGGTACCATGCTGGATGCTGATTGGCTGGATGAGTCAGATGGTGGCCCTACTGGACAAGCAGGAGGCGGTGGCAGTGCAGCATTCGATAGGCCAGATCGCGGAGAGCTACCCCCAGGCCCTGGTGTATGCCCTCATGGCGAGCAGAGAGAGCTACCACTTCCAGGACTCTGCCGCGGGACACAGGCAGCAGGAGTTTGTTAACAAGTAGGATTCAGCCTCCAATGCACTGTGACCCTCATCACTGCGAAACTACTGAACTGTGTCCCCATCACTACGACACCACTGCACTCTGACCCCATCACTACGACACCACTGCACTCTGACCCCATCACTACGACACCACTGCACTCTGACCCCATCACTACGACACCACTACACTCTGACCCCATCACTACGACACCACTGCACTCTGACCCCATCACTACGACACCACTGCACTCTGACCCCATCACTACGACACCACTGCACTCTGACCCCATCACTACGACACCACTGCACTCTGACCCCATCACTACGACACCACTGCACTCTGACCCCATCACTACGACACCACTGCACTCTGACCCCATCACTACGACACCACTGCACTCTGACCCCATCACTATGACACCACTGCACTCTGACCCCATCACTACGACACCACTGCACTCTGACCCCATCACTACGACACCACTGCACTCTGACCCCATCACTACGACACCACTGCACTCTGACCCCATCACTACGACACCACTGCACTCTGACCCCATCACTAGGACACCACTGCACTCTGACCCCATCACTATGACACCACTGCACTCTGACCCCATCACTACGACACCACTGTTCTGTCTCCCATCACTAGGACCCCTCAACAACTTAAAGGGGCATTATTGTTGGTATGTTTCTGCTTTCTAACTTTCTAATGCTTTGTGTTTGTGTGTGTCTTTGTGCGTGTGCGCAGACTCACTAGTCTTCTGGATAAGGGCGGAGCTGTACAAAACTTTGTAGACTCTCTTCAGCAGCTCACAAACCCTGAAATGCTGTTCAAGGTAATATGGTTTATGGTCTTTGATATGGTCCGTTGAGTCTCTCAACAACACATACGAGTCTCCGGATCAGCCTCCCTTGAGCTCCGTCCGTCAAATTGTCCCCAGGATTGGTGGGAAGATGTGAAGAATGAGCTGGAAAAGCCGGGTTTTGACAAGGACAAGATGGCCCGCTTGTACAAGGAAATGCAGGCGTCCCTCGGGAACACCAGAGCTGAAGGATGTGGAAGTTTCCGGAAGAAATTCAGCCAGGTCGGTTGGTTTGGTGGAGATTAGTACTAGCTAGGGGATTTCACTTAAAAACTGCTCAATTATGGTTCTCCTGGTCCAATGTGTATGAGATTCAACAACAATAGAAGTGAGTTGTGTTTGCAGGGAAGGAAACTGGACACAAATTGACAAAATATTTATCAAATCTTTACATCAATGTCCCTTCCAATTCAAAACAAATGAACCGGAATGGGTGCATTCATATTTGGTTTTGGAGCATCAATTGTAAATGATGCAAAAATGTGTTGAAACGTTTCAGAAATACTATAAAGAGGTGGAGAAGATACTGGGGCCCCAGGGGACAAAGCTGTTTGAGAGCAGGAAGGACAAGAAGCTGAGGAATCAGGTGGAGGACCTGATGAGGGACATGCGCTGCTTCCAGAAGGAGCCAGGCAACCTGAAGGAGTATTCCCCCTGGCTCAGCAGCTACAAGGCGGACGCCTTCCGCAACCAGCTGGAGGTCCCAGGTCAGTGGCACTGCCATCACACCACTGTCCTACACCACTGTCCTACACCACAGTCCTACTGTCCTATACCACTGTCCTACACCACTGTCCTACACCACAGTCATACTGTCCTACCCCACTGTCCTACCCCACTGTCCTACACTACTGTCCTACACCACTGTCCTACTGTCCTACACCACTGTCCTACTGTCCTACACCACTGTCCTACTGTCCTACACCACTGTCCTACACTACTGTCCTACACCACTGTCCTACACCACAGTCATACCAGTGTTTCCCATACATAGACCATTGTGTGGCACGGCGCCACAGAATCAACATCGAGCGCCACGAATTGATTCTGTCTTTTTTTTTTTTTTTATAAAAAATGTTTTTAATTTATTTTTATTTTTTTTAATAACGCGATTTGGAAATCTAAAAATCGTTCCGTCCATTCATCTCTGCATAGCACTCGTTCTCCCTGTCATTCTCACACACACACACACACGGAGCGAGAACGACGATGCTAACACATGAACCCACCGATGTCACCCGTCGCTTAGCAACCGGACACGCTGGGGTTGTTAAGTTACCAGACTACTGAAACTACTACGGAGTGATAATAACAAAGACGTAAATCAGGCAATAAATCCGTAAGGTTCGGTGTGCATTAAAGTACAGACGGAGTGGACCAATTGCGAACTACTGCAGCTGCTCCAAGTTAAACTCCAAACTAATCTGAAAGTATTTATAGCGGACTACACCACCTATTCTATTCCGCATAGAATTCTATTCCGAACCGATTGAGGCGTATATATATATGATACTTTTCTATTCCGATTGAGCTGTTCTTCCACATCTATGCAAATCAGATGTGTCCGCATGTAAACGCGGAGTTACATGCACACTCACTGACGGCCGCGTCGCCGTGTCGCAGACGTCAGTGAGTGCGCCGCCGCCGCCCCACCGCCCCCCCCCCCCCCCCCCCCCGCACCACACATTGGTCCTTGGTCTGTGGGAAACACTGCATACTGTCCTACCCCACTGTCCTACACCACTGTCCTACTGTCCTACACCACTGTCCTACACTACTGTCCTACACTACTGTCCTACACTACTGTCCTACACCACTGTCCTACTGTCCTACACTACTGTCCTACACCACTGTCCTACTGTCCTACACCACTGTCCTACTGTCCTACACCACTGTCCTACTGTCCTACACTACTGTCCTACACTACTGTCCTACACTACTGTCCTACACCACTGTCCTACTGTCCTACACCACTGTCCTACACCACTGTCCTACACTACTGTCCTACACCACTGTCCTACTGTCCTACACCACTGTCCTACACTGATGTCCTACACTGATGTCCTACACCGCTGTCCTGCACCGCTGTCCTGCACCACTGTCCTGCACCACTGCCCTGCACTACTGTCCTACACTACTGTCCTACACCGCTGTCCTACACCACTGTCCTACAACATGGCTGCCAGGGGCTGATGGAGTAGGAAAGATGAACCTGAGAAATACTGAATTGGATAACATCTGGCTGATCAGGCATAAGGACATCAAAGGCCTACTGGGCAGCACTGATCACTGATAAATCAAACCTTCGAAAAATGCTTATTAAGGATAGTATCAAGATGTGCTTCGTTATATTTACCCATTGTTCTATTTCCCTATCTGAATAAAAATCTGTCTGGTTCCACATCGTGTTTCTTCCCCGCTCTGATCTCCACAGGACAATACGACGGCCGGTCCAAACCCCAGCCCGAGTACCACGCCAAGATCACCGGTTTTGACGAAAGGGTAGGTTCCCCTTCTTCGCCCCTCACACAAGAGCTCTGTCCTTCCCGACGGCGCATGGCCCCTTTGACCTCTCGCAACCTTTTTCCCCCCCTGCAGGTGAAGGTCATGTCATCCATCCGGCGTCCCAAGCGGCTGATCGTCCGGGGCGACGACGAGCGAGACCACCCCTTCCTGGTGAAGGGCGGCGAGGACCTGCGGCAGGACCAGCGCATCGAGCAGCTGTTTGGCGTCATGAACACCATGCTGGCAGGCCACGCCCCCTGCACCCTGCGCAGCCTGCAGCTCCGCACCTACCAGGTCATCCCCATCACCAGCAGGTACCGGCAGCTCTGGCTCTCTGTCTCTGCTTTTCTCTGTCCGTCTGTCTCTCTCTCTCTCGTTCTCGCTCGCTCTCTATCTCTCAGTCCTGTCTGTCTCTCTGTCGTTCTCCGTCTGTCTTTCTGGTTCTTTCTCTCTCTGTGTCTCCGTCTCTGTCTCACTCACTCACTCACTCACTCACTCACTCACTCACTCACTCACTCACTCACTCACTCACTCACTCACTCAATGTAGTAGATGTTATCCAAAGCCTGGTTTGGTGTGACCGTGTGCCCTGTAAGGATCGGCCTCATCGAGTGGATGGAGAACACGTGCACGCTGAAGGAGCTGCTGGCCCGCAGCAGGACTCCAGCGGAGAGCAGCGTGGACAGGAGGTCAGCAGCCCTATATGTACACACTACATACAGACTCAACCCTGCCCCCCGATGCCCACCCCTGTCTTTCTCTTAACTTTTGCATGATTATACTTGCATTGAACCCTCCAATCATTCGGTTTCTTCTCAGGCCGTGTGAAGTTTATGATGGCTGGATATCCACCTTTGCTCCTGGCAAGGACGGTGCACAAAAATATCCAGATGTTTACAAGTAAGTGGGGAGTTTTAACATGCTACCGTGATCGACCTGCTAAACCTGAGGTCAAAGGTCATCCCTCATAAACCAACACGAGTTTGGTTTGTTTCTGTCGTTCATCCAGAAAGGCAAAGCGTGCAGACGCTGTCAACAACTTCATGAAGGTTATCCAGCTCGTCCCAGAGGATCTGCTCAGGTAAGCGCACTCACTCACTCACTCACTCACTCACTCACTCACTCACTCTGTCTCCCTCACTCACTCACTCTGTCTCCCTCACTCACTCACTCTGTCTCCCTCACCCCCTACCGTCTCCGTCCAGGAGGGCGTTTGTGAGGATGAGCACCAGCCCAGAGGCCTTCCTCTCTCTGCGCTCCCACTTCGTCAGCTCCCACGCGGTGCTGTGCGTCAGCCACTGGATCCTGGGCATCGGCGACCGCCACCTGTCCAACTTCATGGTCAACACTGAGACCGGCGGCATGGTCGGCATCGACTTCGGCCACGCCTTCGGTTCGGCCACGCAGGTTCGCCAGCTCCGCCTCTCAATGGCCGCCATCCCGTGTCCATGTCGTCATTAACATGGTCGAGGAGGGGGGGCCTCTTTCTGACCCACCATCCGCTGGAATGTCATGCAGGAGAATGAGTTTAATACACTGTAGACGATGGTGTACGTACGATGGTTGTGTGTTGGAAAGCAGATGTCTTACGGTGAGGGTTTTGTGGTTCAGTTCCTGGTGGTGCCGGAGCTCATGCCATTCCGGCTGACCCGGCAGTTTGTGAGCCTGATGGAGCCGCTGAAGGAGGCGGGTCTGATCCAGAGCGTCATGGTCCACTCCCTCAGGGCCTTCCGCTCCCAGCCCGAGCTGCTGCTCAACACCATGGACGTGTTCGTCAAGGAGCCCTCGCTGGACTGGAAGGTGAGGGCGCCGATGGCGGGGTCTGCCTCTCCCTGACTGACGCGCACTGCCTCTCCCTGACTGACAGGAACTGCCTAACAGTAGTTCATCCTAACAGAAGAGGGATTGATATATTGATTATGTTATGTCTAATTACAGTACTTAAAGCTCAGCAATTCCCATGCTTTATCAATACTCACAATGTTAATAAAATAAGTTAGGCAAGGAGTTGTTCCACAGTATTGTTACGGATCTGGTCAAGCTGTACGTAGAGTGCTAGTGTGTTGCTAGGTACAGCCACATGGCTCCACCCGGCGGTGACCCTGTCTGAATTCACAGAACTTTGAGCTGAAGCAGCTGAAGAAAGGCGGGACTTGGACCTTAACCGTCAACACCAAAGAGATCAACTGGTACCCGCTGCAGAAGGTGGACTTTGCCCGCAGGAAGCTAGAGGGGGCCAACCCTGCCACCATCACCAGGTACAGCATCCACTACACCCACACGGGTAGCAGGGTTCTGATTGGCCCAGCTCACCCACACGGGTAGCAGGGCTCTGATTGGCCCAGCTTACCCACGCAGGTAGCAGACCTCTGATTGGCCCAGCTCACCCACACGGGTAGCAGGGCTCTAATTGGCCCAGCTCGCCCACACAGGTAGCACTAGGGCTCTGATTGGCCCAGCTCGCCCACACAGGTAGCCCAGCTCTGATTGGTACAGCATCCACCACACACACGGGTAGCAGATGCTCTGAATGGCCCAGCTCAACCGTACCACTGTGTCTGCCTCTGGTTAGCGAGGAGCTGAGGCTGGGCCTTGAGAAGGACCCCGCCTTCCCCGGGATGCAGCGGGTGGCGCTGGGCACGGAGGAGCACAACGTGCGCGCCCGCCTCCCAGCGCTGGGCCTGACGGTGGAGCAGCAGGTGGCCTGTCTCCTGGACCAGGCCACCGACCCCAACCTGCTGGGCCGCGTCTGGGGCGGCTGGGAGCCCTGGGTCTGAAGGAGTGGTATGGCCTCGGGAACATTATGTTGGTATCATCAGCGCCCGTCGAAACAACTTTGATAACTTTAAAGTTATCGTGCTCTTGTGCGGTTTTTATGGCACTTATGTTTAGAACTAGACACATATACAGTTACAACTGTGTGGTTAGAAGTAGTCAAGCTATGGTATGTTGCATTATTTGTGTCCTGTTGACAATGATTTTTAATAAAAGTCCTAAAGGTACGCTGTGTAAGAATCTGAAATTGCTTCTCATTAATGACCCCTTTGGCCGGTCGGTGAACTGCTGCCTGTAGGAGCTCGGGCATTGAGAGCTCCGTGGTGTGACCAGTGGCGGCTGGCGATCAAACATGTTGGTGGGGCACAGTAATAGACAGGGCACAGGGGGTCTGAGGTCCGTCCCCCCGTCCCCCCATAATTTTTTGGGAATTTAATAGATTTGATTTCCTGTATTCTGGTGCATTTTGGGGATGGCCACTACCTATTTATCTACTTTTCATTCAGATTCATAGCCTACATCCTGACTTGCAGGGCCTGGATAAGCTTACACTGCATATACAGACCTACTTCATGGCCATTCCACCAGCCATTGCTTGTTGACCCATTGTTGTTATTCTGATATTGAGACAAACCATGATCACTGTCCTATAGCGTCCATTTTTTGTGAGTCTCAATGTCTACTTCAAATGCAGTTAGAAATATGGGACAGTTGCTTCATTTTGTTTATATGCTACAGGCCGAAAGAGTAAATTAATATGTAACTTACTTGCTCCTTTTAAGTATAACATTGCTTGGGGAGTCCAATTCCTCCACTGAAAAGGGTGGAAAGTGCTTACAACTCTCTGCTAGTTGAGATCTATTTCCTCTCTACATGTAGTTGTGGTGCGCGAATGCTGCTGAGGGAGTTAGCCTATTTGATTGATTCGCTGAATTGTCCAATGATGTGGTGATAACAAAAAAGAAAAGCGATACCATTGGCCTGGGGCGCACACTGGTGCGACCCGTGTGCGAATTTTCTTGCGCCAATGAAAAGCTGTCTCTGCTTGATAGACAGCAAAAAATTAGCGAGCTACACAACGTGGCCGGCGCTCCTGACTTGGAGGAGGGCTTTATTTCGAATGACCAATAACTAGCCTAGCCCAAATCATTGACGTTCAGACGCATTTAAATGGTTGCTGGCAGTGACAAGCATGTCACACATTTAATCGAGGATAAACGCTATGTATTTTTGTTGATTTATTTCGTAATGATAATAGTTTATTAATAGTTGGGCAGATATATTCAAGTGAATATTTCACGGAGTGGCGGCGCCCTAGCGCCCCTCAGCCACTGGTCGTGAGAGTTGCTGCTGTTGTATTTCCTTGGACAAACGGATGAACAAAATGTTTGCAAAGAGTTTCGGCTTTGGATATGGATAAACGGGGATTGAAAGAAGACACGCTGTTGATGGCATAGATATATATATATTAACTAGATGCCCTACGGCGGCGTCCAGAACGTCACCATAGGCCGCCATCTTACCACAGTAAAGCTTTCTGGTGGAATCTGTTGTAGCGGACGTAAGTCAGTGATCTGCACAAACGCTAATACTCTTATCTCGCTGAAATCTTGATCTAGCCGCGTTTACATGGACACATCTATGCCGCATAGATTTCTATGCGGCATAGAAAATGGTCATGTATACGCCTCATTCGGAATACAATTATCTCTGCGGCATAGATTCTATGCCACTATGTAGGTTCGGGTTCCCTGCTCAGAACCAGGGTTCAAGAGGTACCTTAATGGATACATCTTATTTCTCTATCATGTGAATGGTAAAGTCAAGTATAACCTCCAAGCATGCTCCAAGCATGCTCCAAGCATGCTCCAAGCATGCTCCAAGCATGCTCCAAGCATGCTCCAAGCATGCTCCAAGCATGCTCCAAGCATGCTCTGGGTAGCGCAGCGGTCAGGGCTGTTGGTTAACACTCTGTAGACTAAGGTTCGAGTCCCCGCACGCACGGCTAATAATGCCGCTTTTCCACCGCACATGTAGCTCGACTCGACACGACTCGACACGACACGACTCGACACGGTAGCAGCACGGGTGCTTTTCCACCGCAAATAGTACCTCCTGGACGTGGGCGGGGTCGGCTGCGCGAAAGGGCCGTGACGTATTTGTGTACGCGACGCAAACAACACATACGCAACCCACACATGGACAGAACCCACATAACAACAATGGAGGACATCGATCGCATTACTATTATTAGCTGGCATGTTGAAGAAGTTGGAGAAGTGGAACATGTTGGCTGCGGCGCTGCTATGGATGTTACCAGCATGGTTGCCATGTCGCTCTCGTGACTTCGTCACACTCTCTGGCCAATCAGTCGCCGGCCGTCTGCCGACGTCACCTTTTAGCATCGGCTCAGCTCGCTTGGAACCTAGAGCGAGTAGGTACTAGAAAAAGCAGCCACTTCAGGTACCAGATACCATGGTACCGCGGTGGAAACGCAAAAAATGCGAGCTGAGTCGAGTCGTGTCGAGTCGTGTCGAGCTGGTACCATGCAGTGGAAAAGCGGCATAAGAATGATGAGCTTTCAGACACTATGTAGGTTCGGGTTCCCTGCTCAGAACCAGGGTTCAAGAGGTACCGTAATGGATTTATCTTATTTCTCTATCATGTGAATGGTAAAGTCAAGTATAACCTCCAAACATGCTATGGTTAGTGTCTTGGTGGTGCAGCGGTCAGGGCTGTTGGTTAACGCTCAGTAGACTTAAGGTTCGAGTCCCCGCTCACACGGCCACCAGAGGTACCTTAATGGATTTATCTTATTTCTCTATCATGTGAATGGTAAAGTCAAGTATAACCTCCAAACATGCGCTGGTAAGCGTCTTGGTGGTGAAGCGGTCAGGGCTGTTGGTTAACACTCTGTAGACTAAGGTTCGAGTCCCCGCTCACACGGCCACCAGAGGTCTTGGTGGTGAAGCGGTCAGGGCTGTTGGTTAACACTCTAGCAAGCCAGGGTCGACTAATAATTTTATAAAAGCGCCGAACTTATTATTTTCTAGTACTTTCTGGGGAGATTATTTTTTAAATATAGAAAAAAAAATATATAATATTTTTTATCTATATATTTTTTTTTCATTTTCATTTTCTTTTCTTTTTTTCTTGTGAGTAGGTGGGGCCGAGCCCCACTTGCCCCTAATGACCAGTCGCCACTGGGTGTGACCATCATAAATACACCATGAAGACAGGTGAGCTATAAACAATGGGATGGGGGTGAGAGCAAATAATGCACTTAAATTAAATACGTTTTTGCCTGTAGTAAATCTTGCATGAAGCCTACTCCCTTTAACTCATCAAAAATGCAATCGTTCAATTTGTTGAATGAATACAATGACGCACACATTCATTTCTGTTTTAATAGATCATACAACTAAAACAGGGGGAGTAGCAAAGTGAGGAGGGTCAGTTGTAGAGTACTGACGACGTACCACGGCCCAACCAAGTGGGGTCTGCAGCCACTCAGACATCATTTATTTACACTGGCCTGGATTCAGAGAGGAAAACCTTGCAGAGATATTAAACGGAAACTACACCCTAATTGAGTTTTCTGCTCCTTCCAATGCTAGCACACTCGAAAATGGTAATGTTTAGGGTTAAATGTTCCAAAGTAGATTGTTCAAATTAGATTTATAGCATGACATTTTGTAATTTCGCAGTGTCAACTGATCTTGGTACTTGCGGATGTTTTTCCTTCCTTCCATCATAGTACCAAAATCAACCTAGCAGTGTTTAACTTGAAAAACGACTATAGAGTGTAGTTTCCATTTAAATACACAAGGTTTGGCCAACTTCAATATCAAACATCAGCAAAAACACCTTGCATGTTCCTTCACATTCTACCTGCTGACAAAACAATGGTGCTTTGGTAGGTGATAACTAACAGTAGTGTCTGTTGTGTCACAACATCGATTTAAAGAAAATCTGTCAAAGAATAAGCCAGTTTAAATCAGAGGAAAGTTCTAATTGGTAATTCTCCAACTGTAAACAGGAATGAGTAACTCTGAATCCAAGGACGTTTGGCAAACTGGGATATTGGATAACAAAAAATAAATGTACAAATATTGTATAGTAAAGTGTAATTTTGGGTTATTGTGGATAAGAGACTGTAGAGTAAATTAATAAGAACAAGGAGCTGCCTAGTTTATGGACTTATCTCTGCAGCTGTTCTGCAGCTAATGCCTTAGGCCAATATGCATATTTTTTCCGTTATTTGAATGGTTTTAGTAACTTAATATAGTCATGAAAGTAGTTGACTATCATTAGATCCATCGGGCAACCCCACATTCACATGCAGAGCCTTTGTGTTTGAGGAACAGCACTGCACCAAAGGGAGAGGTACTTTGGCAGGTTGGCAGGTCAGAGGGGAAACGCGTTACCAAAGTGACATACCAGGTAACACCTTTACATTGTGGTAGTTTTAAGGTCTGTTGGTTAAGGCATAGAAAAGCTTCATTTCCCAGTCGGATAACAGTTCCACCTAAAGCATGTAGTGCATGTGTGTGTTCACCTTGACTCTCTCCTTTGAACACTGAAGCAACCTCCTCCACTGACTGCCTTTGAATGACCCCCATGTTGAACTGAGCAAAGTGCATGATGCAGGACGCGTGCGTCACGGCCCACTGCCTCTTGTTTGCATATTAGTGTTAAGGACAGGGACATATCTACGTTAGTCGGAAAGGCCTCAGTCCTTGTCATTCGGGAGTATGTTTGAATCTTCATTAAAAAGGAGAAACTTTGGCAAAAAGCAAGTAATTCAACGCAACCGACTCTCCCCAATATATATATATATATATATATATATATATATATATATATATATATATATATATATATATATATATATATATATATATATATATATATATAAAAAAAGGCATAAAATACAAATAATACATTGCAATGCGCTACGGGTATCACATAAGGAGACCCTGATGAGTCCTTAAAGTGGAATACCACACCATTTAAAGTAATATTGCAAAGACTTATTAACCACTTTCACATTACATTATATGGACATCGCTTGAGTCAGATAGGTAAAGGAACTGCACCAGCTCTTGTGACAGAGCTCATTGCAATTATTTGCAACTTCATGGCCAGTCGTCACATGGCTCCAAAACCAGCAAAAAATAAACTGCTGTTAATATAAGTAGTAGTATCGAATGATACTGGGACTTGGTTGCTAAACTAACCTGCGTGTGCCTCATGTTGGGGGGAAAATGTCAGTTTCTCCATTAATACTTGTTACGCCACTAAAGGAGCCATATCACACGCTTGTGTGTACATAAGGTGCAACATTAAGGGGCCGTCTGTCTGTGTAATACAATATATATATTAAGCTTTGTCGGTTCACACAAATCTTTGACGTCAGTGGTATTCCCGTTTAAGAACAAAAATCGGACAATGCCCCAACAAAGCTAGTCTTTGTTTATCCTCCCCCCACGTCAGTTCAGTACCATTAACTCATCGGTTTTTCCACAGCAACCGCTGAAGGGCCACGGGGACAGAGGAGCAAGTAACAGACACAGAGCCTCCATGAAAGTGCCAACGGGTTGGATTCAGGTACCGTTGTAGCAGGTCCCCCTGTTGGACCGATGGGGCTCCGCTCTAGCTGCCGTTCCCAGGAACCCAGGCGACACCAAAAGCTCGGCAAATTAACTTAAGCCGGTGTGCGTAGCGTACATACTGGGGGCGTGACACACAATCGACCCCGCCCGCTCTCGACTCGTACCGCTGCGTTATATCTTGGGCCTCCACCCGTTCATGAACTGCATGAGCTTCTTGACTTGCAGCTTGCTCAGCTTGAAGTCCTCCGACAGAATCTCCTCCGTCAGCTGCAGTAGCAGGCTCCCGTCGATCTTCTCCGTCCCAAACAGCGCCACCACGTCGTCCGTCAGGCCGATGAAGCGCAGCGAGCGGGAGACCTCCTCCACGGAGAGGCCCGCCAGGCTGGCCGGGGGCTCCCACGCCGCCGCCGCCGCCGCAGGGGACAGGCAGCAGCCGGAGGTGGGGGAACACGCCACGCCGAACGTCTCCGGCGGCGTGCCCTGCTCGTCCTGGCTGAGGGGCCGCTGTGGGGTCCGTGGGTCGCGCTCCGAGCCCGCCTCGGGCCCCCGCTTTGATTTGGAGGTTCTGGGGGGCAGGATGGGGCAGGAGAGGCTCTGCTTGGCGGTGAAGGCGTCCATGGGCTTGTCCCCGCAGGTGCCTGAGGTGCAGCTGGAGGACTTGCTGCAAGCCGTCCGCGAGCGCAGGGGGGTCCCCCGCCCGTCGAGGTCCAGCAGACTGGCCGTCATCGGGGCGCCCAGGGACCTCTTGCGGGGGAAGCTGTAGTAGCTCCGGCCGGCGGGCCCCTCTCCGGCCCGGGTCCCGGCGGTGCTGAAGGCGTTGGGCCAGGACAGCCTGGAGGACATGCCCTGCAGCGGCAGGCTGCCGCAGGTGAAGGCGGCGCCGGCCTCGGCCTCGGCCCAGCTGCAGGGGCAGCACGCCGGGCCCTGCTCCAAGGCCTCCCTCGCCTCGCTGTCACGCCCGCCGCTGCAGGCAGAGACAACAATCAGGGGGTCATCGGTTGCCATCGTTTCTGATTGGCTTGTAAGTGTCAAATGACATCATCGGGCACCAATCAGAGAAGGCAATTGAATGGACTTTGACTGACTGTCCTCAATTCTGCATTATTTCGACAGATCCACCCAACCACCTAGTGCTGTCCATATGGCCAGCTTACCTCCAGTGAGACAGCATTTAATGATTAACTAGTACATAAACAACATCTAAGTGTTTAGAAGCTGCAGACACGAGGATCCCATTAGCTTCCTCCTTAGCGGCTCTTATCACACAAACTTAAATGATCATTTAATGTTTTTCTTTAATAATGTTTTTAACTTTTAATGTTTAGTCTACAATTAAAATATGCAGCTACGGTCAATGACAAACCTAACCAAATGAGATACTAGCGTTAACTGCTCTAATTCTGCCTGCTTACATCAAGACTGCTTTGCATTTCACAGACTCAATAACAAAATGTCTGAATAGCCCGTGAAACACAGCCTTGGAACGCCTGGTGTACTTTCAAACTGTGCCAAGATTATCGTGAGACAATGACTCCTACCCTGTAAACATTGATCATGTTTCCATAAGTTTCCATAGCAACTACCTGAAAATAGTACATCTGTAAACACTCAAAAAAACATCTAATGTAGAACATTGGCTTCGGGGATCTCTCTCCATTAGCACTGAGTGCCTTCTTGCTGTCAGCGCCCTCTAGTGTTAGTGAAGGAGTGAGGCCCCTCCCTGATCAGACCAAGTATGAGGATATGATCCAATATTTATTTCAGCGGGGAAGTGACAGGCTAATTTGTGGCCTTAAAAGAGGCAGAGGGACAAAAGGGACAGGAACCATGCCTTCCGCTAATAAACCATCTGTCGCTTTCTTTACCAGAGGGTTTCTCTTCACGGTGACTCAGAGTCTAAACAAACAGGGCCGTCTGTGTCATTGTCCGGGGAACAGGATCCCTCTTACATGTTGTGCAGGCCTGATGAGTAGTAGGACAGGGTGGGGCTGGGGGAGCGGGTCTCCTGCTGCCGGGGCTTGGACACGGCGGGCAGCGCCGGCACCTGCTTTGCGGTCCGCGGAGGAATGGGCGGGGCGTTCAGGAGGCGACATTCCTCCTTCACCTGCACGGGGAAAGACACGCGACGCATTCTAATGATACCTCAGCCCACCTTTTCACCCGCGTCTTTTCACTGAGCGCCTGAAGTGTCGCTCGAATTAGAGACGCAATACTTACAGCCTCCGACTTGGGCGGGACGGGGGGCGGGGATTGACACAAATCGGAGGTGGCGATTGGTCCCAGAGAACAGGCGGGCTGGTAGGACTGGCCCACCGTCGCCCCGCTGCCGCCGGCGTTGTTGTTGTTGCCGCCGCCCCGCGACCCCTCGCTCAGCGACGGCTGGGCCATGCGGGACTTGAGGTGGTCCAACCACAGCTCCTCGTAGGGCACCTCCGACTTGGGGGCGGGCTGTGGCTGTGGCGGCGCCGGCGCCGGCTGCTGCACCGGGCTGGTGCTCTCCATCAGCTCGGTGAAGTACTGGTCCGCCTGGTCCGCCTGGTCCACGGGGACGCTGTCCGACGGCAGCAGGGCCCAGTCGCCGCACAGGCTGGCGCAGCCCTGCAGGTTGACCTCGCTGTTGCTGTGCAGGTTGTTGCCGTACACGCACACCGACAGCCGGTGGAACGACTGCGTCAGCTCGTCCCGGGCGTACGTCAGTGAGCCGGGCGGCTGCGTGGGGGCGGGGCAACTGCCCCCGTTGCTGCCGCCGCCGCCGCCGATGCTGCCCGCGCTGCTGCCGCCGCCGCTCCTCTTGGGGCTCTTGCCCTCGTCGTTGCCCCAGTCCGTGCGCACGTCGCGCACGGCCCGCGAGTAGTCGTCGATGTGGAACTGCTCCTGGCAGAAGGTGAACCAGCGGTGCACCATGGTGTCCAGCCACAGCTCGCCCTGCAGCAGGCCCTCGGGCAGCGCGCAGCGGGGCACGGCGGCGTGCAGCGGGAAGTGCACCGGCATGATCTTGTTGCTGCGCAGCACGCAGCACACCACCACCGTCTTGGTCTGCACGTTGACCAGCTTGTAGCGGTGGCCCTGCCGGATGTGGTGCAGGTCGTGCTGGTTGCGCGGCGGCCCGCTGGGCACCGCCACGTTGACGGGCAGCCGCGTCTTCTCCACGATGTGGCGGATGGTGTGCTCGCCCTCCTGCATCTGCAGCTCCAGCGGGCTGCAGGTGCTGAAGCGCCCCTTGCACTGGAAGGGCAGGCTGGCGCTCTCGTTGGTGCGGTGGTTCATGCAGATCAGGCAGGGCATCTTGCCCCGCCCGACGCGGCCGATGGAGTGCAGCTTGCCGATCTTCTTGAAGATGGTGTTGAGGCGGGACTTCTCCCGGGAGGTCTTGGTGTAGAGGATCTCCGCCTGGCCCATCAGGGTGAGCTCGTCCCCCGTGCTCAGGGAGACGTTGTACACCTCCGTGTCCTCGTTGCACTCCCCCGACGCCATCTAGGAGCGGCCAATGGGATCGCTTTAGTTGAAAGTGGACATTTTATTCTGTCTGAGAATGTCAGTGTGCCAGGATAGGGTGTGGCCAGATACAGGGAGTGCTCAAAGCTGTTGTTTTGTCTATTGACTTCTGTTATACATGCAGACAGGCTGGGCATCAGTCGCATGCTGTTTGATTTGTAGCTACTTGTGTAACTGATCACAGCCATGAGTAAGGCTGATTTAATCAGGGTAGTTGCTGGGTCAAATATAGACCAAATGCTATCTTGAGTCAAATCTGTGCATTCCTTCAAGTGTTTCTTATCAAACAAAGATATTATAAACAGAATAAAGGACTAAAATCATACATACACAGCATAAAATGTTACCTTTTTCTTGTTTAGTGCATATCTGAGGACCCTTTCATAAGTCTTAATGTCAGTCAGGAAACTTTGAGACACATTCATTCAGGATTAATATCCCATTCCTCAAACTGTTGTTTGAGACATGCACACACACACACAAACACACACACACAAATACGAAGCAGTCTCACTTGCTTTGATAAACATCCAACAAAAGGTACTTCTCATGCGTACCTTAACGTTGAACGTAATGTCTTCCATCACGTAGACCCTTTCAGGAAAAGCTTTGGCTACCTCCTCCACACTGTTGAAGTACTGCACCGGTTCCCTGATGTCTCGGTCCTGCTCCAGCAACTTAAACTGACCTGAGACCAGAGGAGCACTGCGTCAGACCTTCACTCCACACTGGGTGGAAATGGGATCGGCGGTCAAAACTCAGGGCGTCTAAAATGGGTTCAAATTAGTGATACTTATAAATATGTCAGCCCTAAACGGTTAGCTTACACTGTGTCTCTCTCTTCCTCTGTATCAACATTCTGGAGGATGCTGACATATTGGTTTGAATGGTGGAGGAAGCTTTACTGGAAATTGTAAGACACATCAAATATCACTCTAAACATTTTGTGCTGAGCACCCACATCGTAGCTTGGCATTGGCTCAGGAGTCAGAGGGAACGGGAGCAAGTTCAATTCCCGGCTCCTCCTAACCAAGTGTGGTCCCTGAGCAAGACAGCTAACTCTAACTGCTCTCGACAGGCTGCCTTTGCCTTGCATGGCTGACACCCCCGTAGGTGTGTGATTGAATGGGCCGTAATTGTAAAGCGCTGTGAGTGGCCACTGGTTAGAAAAGCGCTATATAAATGCAGTCCATTTACAATATCACCATTGGGGGGGTGTGTGTGTGTGTGTGGGGGTGGGGGTGGGGGTGGGGGGTGGGGGGGGGGGGGGGGGGCTGTTTCCTACCTTCATAATGAACTGGGATCTCTATTTTAGGGCCAATAACATAATGTCCCTCTTCAAGGCTGTGAGCCGTTATGGTGGTCCACTGACGGCAGGAATGAAGTAAGAGGTAGTCGTTGTCCCGTAGTCCTTCCACTGACTCGCCTGATGGAAGAAATGCAACATATGCGTATTCATGAGTTGCTTGTTTGCCTAACACTCATTGAGATACTAACGAATCATTCCATGAACTGGTCTACTGTGTAATGGACGCACTATACTTTCAAGTTAACATGCCATAAGGTGCCAATAGGTAAACAAGTAAGGTTTAAGTAAGTGATTTAACATCAGGCAAACGTTGCCGGCACTTTAACCAATGGAATGCAGAACATTTCTAGCAAGGGTTTAAATTATTTATTATTCAATGCACATTTTTCTAAATGGTAACCATCATATACATCCTGCTACAGACTTCTGCATATGTGCATATGTTGGCTTACAAAATTATATATGAATCATACATTTAGTTATATTATCATCGAGGTCCATGATGGGGGGCATGCATTGTATTGCATCAAGGGGGAATGACAGGGTTGTAGAGGAAAGGGAGTTACAAGAAAATAGATGAGGCTAGATGATAACGTTGCAACCTGCATACTGAGCTTCAGCTAAACAGACACTGTTGGGGACCAACAACTCAGGCCTTTTATCGGTAGAATAACCCAAATTTGAACGAGGACCATGTGCATCAGTAGCTTTTCATGGTCAGAGCCCTTGGTGAACGTTAGCTTCTGAGGCACTAGCACTGCAGAGACCCACTGTAGCGTTTGTAAAATCCTTATCGTGTGACCACACAGAGAGGACACTGCTTACCTTGATCCAGCTTCACAATTTGAGGCAATCTGTAAGAACTGACGAGTTGATCTAACGGCAGGGAAGTGTTGCTCCACGGAACATCCTTCAGGTTGTTGTACAACATTGTTCCAAGGTCCATATTGTTCAGTTAACTTAGCCAACTACATCGGTAGCTAGCTGCAAAACGTCCAGAAAAAGCCTCGCCAAGCTAGCTCACCTTGAGAAATAGTCAACTATTGATGCGCAGCTTTCTACTCCACATCGCTGTTAATCGATCGTTGCATATCTCTTCTTTAAACGTCTATGTGATGTAGACATCTGTAGTATCAGAATGTGGTTATAATATTGCACAGCCATGTTTGTTTGTTTAATGTTCTAAGCTAGCGAAACAAGTCTGAAGTAGCGCAAGGACATTACGACTTCCGGTCGGATGGATTAGTTTTCAAAGTAAAGAACCATGGAAAATTGAACAGGAATGTTGGACCGAAGGGCAGGTTCACAGGTCGTCTACAATGACCCTAGAGGCTGTATTAGTGATGTTATTATATATAACGTATCTACAACATGACATCTCATAGACGTAATATATGTAATGGAATAGCCATTATTACGGTAATATAATTCGACAATTCTTTGCCCCTCAGTGCATGTAAAGTTACAATATAACAAACTATAGATGCATAAAAGGTCAGATGTAAAAACTACTTTAAAAAGGGTAATCAATTTACATCAATGGACATATTGGATATATCCAATATAAGATGCAATATTAACAGATACAGTTATATAGTGGAGTCTTCTGCAGGTTGTATGTGCAATAGTTACTTATAAGCATTACACTTAACGTGTGCACATCACCACAAGTTACAAAATGTGCTGCTGTGGTTGCACAATCCTGTTCTTCCCCAAAAAGATGGTTAAACCTATGTTAGTGGTTTGTTTATGGAGTGCTTGCAGGTCTGTGTAATTTGAAGGAAGTAAGTTTTCCTGAAGCCTTCATCTCACCAATACAACTACAACAACTCAAATATTCAGTCATCTCTCACTCCAAATCGCAATGCACCAGACCCTCCAGAAATATCTTATTTGTTAAATTCTTGTTGTCACTTTGTTTCCCTGTTCAGTTTGCCATGTTGGATCGTTCAACAAACACAATACCTTTACACCAAATTAAGCATTGCCACTTTGGATAATTAGGGATATTTGCATAATTAGTGTCATTGTATTTATTTTTCCTTTTTCTCTTATCAACCAAAATCCTATAAATCCCAGTCTCCTAAAATAGAGGGGAAGACAGAAAGAGGAATAGGGACCTGGCTCGCATTACATGTTGATTAATCCGACCTGACCCTCCAACAATTTGTTATGTGAGGGGTGGGGAGGAGGGGCTTCAGTTACCCAGGGGAGAGCAGGGTTAGCAAATAGGTTACTATGGATACTTTAGATCTAGATAAGGAGCCAGTGAACCAATTCAATCTACATTTGGTGAATGTCATTGTGGCAACCAACCAAATATGATAATTATTCTAATCAAATAGAAGTAGGCCTTCCTCTTTTCCAAAAGCACAAAATCAACAATAATAAATAATATCAATTATAATCCTCAATAACAAAATTATATTGTTAATTCCAATGCATTACTAAATTTGTAAACTAACAAGAACAGGCTGCTTCAGATTGGATGCAACAGCCCTGTCGTAACTAGGCTGTACTTCCTGATCCTCCGGGCGGTCAAGCGTTTCAATGTTTCCTCTCTCTCTCAGTCGGTAGCTCTGTCAATCTCTGCAACAGCACCATGACTTTTCTGGACACTCTGAGACAATGGGATGAGGCTGTAGCCTGTGTTGACAAGGACCTACTGCCCCAAGCACTTCAAATCCTTGTTTCTATTGAAGAACCAAACTCCAAAATCTACTTCAACATTGGCTGTCTCCATTTAATCAACAAGGATTTAGAGGCTGCTGAGAAGGTATGTCTGCCCTTTCATCACTTTCCTCCATAAGCAGGATACGAAAGAAACGTGGCATTGTTTTCAACATTTCCACAACTCCAGAAAGGTTATATAGAAGCGGTTCTATTGCCGTGATTATATTAAAATGCAAGTCACGATGAAAAGAGAAGTGCTCTATGTCTGGTTTCCTCTGGGGGAAGTTAACTCTGTGTAACTCTTGGCTAGGCTTTTGACAGAAGCATAGGCAAAGATGAGCATCTGGCTGTGGCCTTCTATCAGAGAGGAATCACCTTCTACAAAAAGGAAATGTATGGCTCCACATGAGGATCAATTATTGTCACACATTCCATTCATGAGTTATAACTCCAGTCGTGGATGAAATGTTTCACCGAATTGTTTGTTTTCAAGGTATGAGGAGAGTTTAGGAGATTTCCAGCATGCATTCAAGGACCTGAGGAGCAACCAACTCATTGATTACAAAGCACTTGGCCTCAGACACAAGCTGTATGCCTGTGAGGTTAGTAGCACATCAAGTGGCCACTGCAGAACTAACACATTTCAACATGTCTCAAGAAAATCTTTTACCAATTCAACCGAAACATAATCAACCCCCCCTGGAATGACCAATTCAACCCTTCGCCCTGATCTACATTCAGAACACATTATTGCTTTGATCATGCCGTGAGGAATTTAAAATGCAGTTGCAATGCCAATTCCCAGACTCCTCCCACTTTCTCCACACCCAGGTTCTCCACAACATGGCGTTGTGCGAGGCTCACCTGGGCCACTGGGACAAGGCCCAGGTGCACCTTGTGTCAGCACTCGACTACAAGACCGAGGCCAAGCTCACCCTCATCGATAGAGCTCTGCAGTCCACTCTGGTCAGTCAGAAGCACTGTAGACGTCCACTGCCAAGCTCTCCACAGATGATAGATGGATCTGATACTACAATACCACTACACCGCTTTCACTTATTGAGCGGCTGACCTGTCTTGACATGGATACGGCCATTCTTTTCCCAACAGAAGCGGAAATTCTTCCAGCCAGCTGTGGTCCAATCCAAAGCGCTGTTCCGACCCAACAAGAATTATGTGGCTGAGCTGGAGAAGAGGGACTATCTGGGAAAATCAAAGGTACCCATCTCTAGGGACAATGTTAACGTATGGCAGGATGTAGAATAGTAAGCTCTTCTGAAAAGATCCTATATGTTACTCAAGCCGATGCATTTTCCTTCCCTCAATGATTTAAATTACAGTCTTTATATGTTTACCACTCACTTAAAAAAAGTTTGTGGTTACCCAAAGTGATATAAGCAAGCCAAATCAGTGGTCATGGAAATTGACATTACTGGGCACAAGAGGCATAGCAACTGTGGTTTGATTTTGGTATCTGGTTTCTCTTAAATAACTCCTATTTTTACTTACTCTTCAGGTTGTTTCCTCCATTACTCCACAAGATGAGTTTTCTGGATTTGCTCCATTACAACCACAGGTGAAGTACATGAGGTCTTTCATACAAAAAACGGTTTTACTACTACAAATACACTACAAATGCATGTTCAATGTACATTTCCCTGTTTTAATCTATGTTTTGGTTTCCATGTAGGTGGACGAGGGGCCTACTATTCCTAAAGAACCTGAGGTTCTGAGGTAGACACTGTAACCAAATATGAATAAATCTAAAAAATAAAATGATCAGCCACTTCTGCTTATGGTCCTGAGGTAGACACTGTAACAACATATGAATAAATCTACAAATAAAAAGATCAGCCTCTTCTGCTTATTGTAACAAAGCAAGAAAAGTAGGTGTCATTGACAACATACAGTCACACTGCAGAAGGCACTACTTTGATCAACCTAGTCTGGTAATTTTGACCCTAACCCTATAGGGGCCACATTCACGTCCCTTAAGCCAACATCAGGCTTATTCCCATCCCATCAAATAGAGGCCTACAGCAGGTTTATTCACATCCCAGAGGCCTACATCAGGTTAATTCAAATCCCATCCCATAGAGGCATACATCAGTAATATTCACATCCCATAGAGGCCTACATCATGAACATTATAGATTTGTGCCGCGACTACACATATACACTCTGTGACTGCAACGTGATCCACCAAGGCAAAAGTTCCGATGTGTGAAGGAAGTGTGACGTGAACTGACCATCACAGCCCAAACCGTCCCCCGCCACTGGCGTTCTGTGCCTCCCCAGGGCCTTCGAGGGAGAACCCCACATAGTGCGCTTTGCGTTTTCCCCGGAGACGAGCGGCGAGCTGGCCGTGCTGCCCGGGAACGTAGTGTTTGTGTTGCAGAAGGGCGACGACAACTGGGCCTCAGTGGTCTTCAATGAAAGAGTACGTACAAAACATCACAGTCCACTTTAATAATAACCCAATACGTACAGCCCAAGCTAGGGATGCATATAATGGGTTGTGCTTCAGTTAGTCAGTTACTACTACTCCTGGCTCCTGTGTTTACAGAGAGGCCTGGTTCCCTACAATTACCTGGAGCGGATGGAGATCAATCTGAATTCAAAACCAACTCAAGTAAGGGAATGTTTTCCATTTTGGTAGTTTACCAGTGTTTTCACTTGGATTCTAAAGCACAGCATGTATCACCCACACACGTTTTTCTTTGAATGGTTAAATGTATTCAGGATCACAAATCACTGACACAAGTACAAAGTAGATGCAGTTTGCGCATGTTTTTATTTTAATTGTGCACAATGTTACAGTCTCTGCGCTGCCATGCCAGGTGTAGCTATTCATTTCAAGTTTTTTTAAGTGCATATCAATTAATTTGTCTCTGTGTAGGATGGCAACTCCCAAATCATTTATTTAGCAGACCTTCCAAGGCGAAAGGCACCCACTCGACCGGAAACTGAACAAGGTATACTTTAAACATGCAAAACACAACAACACGGTTTGTTGGACTGGATAGTTTCCTAATGTTAATACTCTTAAGTTAACCAGCTGTACTTCTTAAGTCCCGACACCCAGTAAGAACAACGAAGACACCAAAAACTCTGAGGTACGCCAAATCAAATCGCATCTTCACCCGTCATTTGACCAGCACCTTTTTCTCTAGGTCGAAAATAAAGTAATGCGTGCTTGCCTCAGAACTGATATGGGTCTCGCTCTCTGATTAGACTGCGGAAGACGGTGAAGAATCGGCATGCCTTGTGAAAGTGCATTACAAATTCAACCTAGCGCTCTATATAGACTACGGTTCTCCCTTCACTGCACTGGTGGAGCGGGTCAGCAAGAAACTGAAGCTGCCAGCGGAGGATGTCACCTTAAGGTATTACGTCACCTTAAGGTATTACATCACCTTGAGGTGATTGACGTCAGAATTGCTGAAATGGCTGTTTCCACAACTTTACAGAGAGAATTTCAAAACATGTTTAAAGTAAAATTATCAGTTTGTCATCAGTTTAAGAAAATGTGTATTTGATTATAAATACTAAATATATTCATAGGATCCAGACTTGTATTGCCTGTAGCCAAATCACTTACAGGGTACAAACATTCGAAATGAAATATGCAGCAGTGATGAGAATAAATATAATCACAAACTGATGTATGCAACAATGCTCTCCGTTTGGAAATGAGCCTGTATCCATTTAACACAAACATTCAAATCGCGTGATCCTTTTTGTGTACTGCAGTTGCACGTCCCCAGCGGCTGGACTGACGGTAATGGACGCCAGCACAGACATGCAGGGGGTCTGGAGCAGTGCCAACTGTGGGCGCATCACTCTGTGGTGTATCCCCAAAGAGGAGGTGGGAGGCGCCTTCATCAGGCTGAGCATCGCTCCTCACTAGCTCCTGTTTTAGGGGGACTCAGGGTTGCCGGGCCTGAAGGGTTGACGAGGTGTGAACTAACCGTTCCCGTTTTGTGTTGCTAGCCAGTGAAAGAGAGCCCAGGGGTGCCGATTCATGTTGTGGCGCTATACTCCTACGAGTCCCAGAATCCAGAGGACCTCAGCTTTAACCAGGGGGACAGCATCCTACTCCTCACTAAAGGTAGCGCATACAAACTCGCCGCCATGGGAAAAACTTTGTTCATCCTGGATAAAAAAGGAGTGACGTTTTAATCACTATTAATTGTTCCATTTCTTTAGTGAACCGGGACTGGTTTGAAGGGGAGTGTAAAGGAAGTACTGGTATATTCCCTGCAGCCTATGTGGAAGCTCCGGTGGATGCCTTATAACCAGTTGCTGTGTCGTTGCTGCGTGCTCACCGTTTGGAAAGTGATTGTAGCACTGGAAGCAATTCGCCTATTTGATACATTTTATGTACTCACATGATTCTTGCAACATTTGGGTTGTATATACATGCCTGAATGCACTTATTTTGAGTTACTTTGGACAAATAAATAAATGACTAATTGTTTGCAATACATATACCTTTAACATGACTCAACTGAGTGAACCCATTTATATATTTTCTATGGAATTTGTACTCCATGTCCTCGAAGCTTATCTGCTCAAACAGGGCTCTGTCGGGGAGCTGTCTGGCATATTATTTGCATTAACTTATTTCTCAATTTATACCATGGTCACAAGCACAGCCGTTGTATTGAAACAACACGCATGTGTTAAACAATAAACTATGGCTTCTTTGCTCGGTCTACAGGGATTTATTTGAATAAGTGGTCCTGAAACAGCTTTGTAAGTGTTTGATAGAACAGTCAATTGTGGGCGGGACTGGGCACAGACTCCCCAGTGTAGATAGCCATCACATTGTGCTACCATCATTTACAATATGAATAAAACATGTGCATAAAACAACGGTCCAATCATGTGTGAGCGGCTTGTTGCATGGAGGTGAACCAGCGGTGGTTAAATAAGGCCTGTGGTGGATCTGACCGGGGCGAGTCATCACGAGGACTTCCCTTCGCCCTCGTAGGCGATGGCGATGCCCCTCCGGCCCTCCACGGCCTTGGTCACCGCCGTCTCTCCCAGCTTCCTCTCCAGGCCCTGCCAGCTGCGGCCCGCCAGGTAGGACGCTGTCGAGGAGGGAGGGGCGGGGTTAGGTATGGTGGCAACATGTCCCCGCCTTCTGGGAGCATCCCAGAACGCTTCCCTCTCTAGCAAAACATCACTGACTGAATAAAGATATTTATATAAAAAAACTGTGGATATATCTTTAATTTAAATAAGGCCCAATTATGCCCCTATAAACCCTACAAATTAAACATTGATGTAAACATGAGCAGAAAATATTTTTCCTTGAATTCAGATTACTACAAAATGTATCTACAGTGATCTGCATCACACGATTGTTATTGCATGGTGTGGCAGTGTCTCATGGTGAGATGGTATCATGGCCGTGAACCAGGGAGGACCATGACAAGCGGTAGTACATGACAATACATTATTTTGGTTAAAGATGACATATCATACCACCAGGTGTGAGTGTGATTAGCCGTGTCCAGTGTGTCCACCTAGATGTATGACGGATAGATGAGCAACGTTTGCTACTGTCCACTGGGTAGACTGATCCATCCAGCATACATCTTGGTTTAACTGCCCACTTGTGATGTCAGAAGAGGCCGATTTTCCAAACGGCTTGTAACGGCCAAACACACTCACACCTGGTGGTATGATATGTCACCTTTAAACATCCCAGCTCAGACGCCTCAACTGAAGAGCCCAGTGGAGCCCTGCTCTACGTCTGGTACCTGCTGTGTGGGTTTGGGCCACGGTGAGGTTCTGGTTCCTCAGGACCAGGGAGGAGGGGTCGTCAGAGGGCACCGCTGCCTCTTCAGACCACAGGCCGTGCTTCCGCAGCGCCCCAGTGATCAGGGACACGTCCGTCTCCTCTCCCGCCTCCTGCTCACTGCCCAGCGCCACGTGGTTCTGCCCACCTGGGGCGGGAAGAGGGTTATTAAGGGCCCACGGCAACCAAGCTACTCCTCATGCTTTTATAAGAACATTTGCTATACATATGTATATATTCCATGATGTCTATAGATGAAAACGTTATTAATCCCCCGGAGGGGAAATTACTTTGTTACAGCAGCACAGCAGCAGTGGAAAACACAGGAGAAATACAATACAAATTAAAAGTGGTGCTAAGGAATACAAAAATAGTAAATGCGAAAGTAAGGGCAAACAGGACAAACAGGACAAACAGGCCAAGCTGTATGAATCCTAAAGCTGCCAGTTGCCAGTACTTCACAGTACAACAATGACTAACAAAGAGCACCCGGCAGACCTGGCAGGAGGTTGCGGAAGTCGGTGACGTAGTCCTCGGACCACTCGCGGCCGCGGTTGCAGGCCACCTCCATCTCGAAGGGCGTGACCACGGGCTTGTAGAAGTCGCCGTGCTCCAGCAGCGAGTTCTCGGGGCAGGCGATCAGCACGAACACGTCGATCTCCTGGAAGTTGGCCAGCTTGGCCACGTTGAGCTTGCCCATGGCGAACATGTAGCTCTTCTTGCCCGCCCGGCGGACGGTCTCCTTCAGCTGCGTGATGATGGCCAGGTAGTCGGCCACGCCCAGGGTGCCCACCAGGATGCCCACCACGCCCGCGTCCTTGGCCCGCTCGATGGCGTAGTAGCGCTTCATCAGCGCGCGGTTGACGGCGGGCGACTCGGCGCGGCTGGCCGAGGTGGCGGGCTGGAAGGCCGAGAAGCGGACGCGGTTCCAGGTCATCATGAAGTTGCGCAGCACCGCGCCCTCGGGGCCCACGAAGAAAACGCTGTAGTCCCGCACGCCCAGGCCCGCCTTCAGGACGCAGCGCCGGCCGAACTCGCGGACCACCCCGGGGTCCCCTGGCCCCGCCGGCGGCGGCTCGCTGTGACCGTGGCAGTGGTCGAGGACGAGCGTGGAGACGACCATGTTGGGGTAGGAGGGCGTGAGGAGCGCCTGGAGGTCGTCTGTGGGAGAGGAGTCATCAGGGGTTTGGGCTTCATTCATAACAAGAGTTTGTGGTGGCGAGCGATCGTGACGTAGATCTACGACCGCTCCATCGCATGGGCTGGCTGAGGTTTGTTTACCCCTTCTGCTCGATCAATAATGAGTTTGGGGCAAAACTCGAACCAACTGATTAAACCAACGGTCCTGCTTCTTTTAATGTAATTTTGGACCACCATAAACGTCTACAGTATTGCTCCTTATCTTGATATCACCACAAAGAAAATACGCCTGAATTATACCCTGCATTATTTATGATTTTATTCATTGAATCATATTAAAAGTATATGTGTATATAAATATAAATGTTTCCCCCCCCCCCTCTTGCATTCCAACGAAATGACCTCAATGAAAGACCCCCCTCTCATGTGAACCGCGGGTCCCTTCTGAAGGAGCGGCCTACCGATGGCGTGAGCGTAGTTGACGTCGTACAGCACGACCACGTGGCTCTGCGTGTCGGGGTACAGCTCCCTGAAGGCAGCGGCACACTTCTCAAGGTCCAGGGGCCGCCGCTCGAAAACATAGATGAGCGGCAGGCGCGTGGTGGGGCTGAGGCAGGCCCGGCCGTAGTGCACGATGCAGTCGGCCCCCACGTGCTCCGCCGCCACCTCGTCCACACAGCAGCTGGAGAGAGAGAGAGGACCCCCACGTTAACGCCGCTGACATGAAGGACAACCTGGAGTGTGCTGCTCTGGGGATGGCTGCAGGAAAGTATGCTTTCTTCTCCTGTTCCATTGCTCCATACACAAATAACATGGTTTCTGCAACAACAACAAAAAACTGCCATGCCGTTAAAGAACAGTTTGTTTACATTGAAGGTTTCCATCGCTGCATGAACTCACAAAATCGCATTGAGACAATATTTAACTTAATACTGAAATACATAATTCTATCATAATTAGACAACCTGTATTCCCAGTCTCACTGAGGACAAGCCATCAGCCTGCAGGTGGAAGTTAGCCCCGGAGGTGATAACATAGCATATCCTGAACACCAGCAGCCCTTTGTTTGCATATACCTGCCATAGGATGTGTCTCCCAGTACGAACAGCTTGGCTGACGTACTTTTCTCGATCTCTGTGGCAATGGGAACAGAATGCACCAGCACTTCATCTGGGAACTGTAGTGCAACCTGTGGCGATGAAATTAATTAAATTAATAACGTGAACAATGCCAGGATACAAACACCATTCATTTTATTTTTATATGGGTAAGGGCTTCCTTGTGAATCCAAGTTCCTCCCTGGGCATGGTTTTGCTTTTAATTTATTGGGTAAAGCAACGCGCCACTGTCTACCTTTTTGAAACCATTGTTATTAATGAAGTCGCAGGTTCTTTTAATCTGGTACTGCTCCTCTACGTTTTCTAAGGGAGCATCACTCCCTGACGTCACGTCCACTCCACGCTGGAGGACCGCATCAGAGTTGCTGCTGAATGCATCGGTCATCCTGTCATTTAGTCGTGGCTGAGAATATAAGGACAAACAAATGTTTATTACAAGGATTAGGGTAAGAAAAATATGACTGCGGTCAATGGTAAAGAAAGATTGTTCCTCATAACACAGTGAATAGAATCACTGAGCACTGTAAATGACGATTATAGAGGAAACTTGACCCTTATATTAGCAAAAAAGTCTAAACAAGTAGGTTAGTACAATGACATTGATAACAGACAGTTGATCCAAGGGCTGTCTTTATAGCTGAGATGACAGTCACCCATACACACAGGCAAAACAAACTGATACATGCATTTACCTTGGAGTTCGCTTGTTATGGAGTCAGGTCTTTAATAATTCCACCTCACAAAGTTGTTATTATATATCCGAGTCATTAATCCCATATTCAGAGAATATGGGAAGATTCTAATATAACAATGTAAAACGTTACTTTAATAGTTAGCTGACACACACGTGTTTCTCTTCGACACACACAGATATTATGACAACTTCCCGTTTGTATTTTCAAAATGAAGGTCCACTCAACTCTGTCAAATCACAACCGTTTGAATCAAAAAACACACAATAGCTATATTATTAAACATCTGATCACCTTTCTGACAGCATTTATTGGAAAGGTTTACATTTTCTAAATCAATAACTTATGTTTATTGTGAACAAATCACACATTTGTTTTGCAATAATAAAATAAGCTTTTATTAACAATGTGATAACAAATATTTGATCTCAATAAATAATATACTTCAGGTTATATGACCTTGCAGTGTAGTCAAGTTGTTTGCATCTCAAATAAACATTTTTATTGTTATTTTGGTCATGGTTATTACTAGCCTAGAAATCTAGACGCCCCTAGCGGCAGCAAATTGAATTTGCAGCCAGGGAGTCAGCCAGGGAGCCAATATCTTTCCGATATGGGTCTGGCTTGCCAGGCTAGCTTATTACCATCATTTGAATTATAAAGACAATATTAACGTAATAAATTTTACTAAATATTATTGAAGATTTAAATTCCATTCAAAGCACACTTTTTGGCTTTTGGCCAAATGTATATGTTACTAAATGTCGATAGAATGAAAGCAATCCATCCACGACTCGTTCAACCCAGGGAATTGTGCTCTTATTCCATAAAACCAATGGGATGCATGTCTTCCTTGGTGTGCAGTAACTGAATCTGGAGACCTGAAGACAAACCTGATCTCCATAAACAGGCAGCAGACTCGGTAAGTAAGAGGGGACCTTGTGCAGTGGAAACCCGGATGTGTTGGTGAATACATTAACACAGTTTAAACACATTTGAATGGAATGCAGTGGAAGTGTTGCTGATTCGTTTACATCCAAATGCGATAGAAACCCAAGGCCACTGTCAGACAGGTAAACACTGAACCTAAAGAAGGGCAGAAAAAAAATTGCCAGTCGTAAAATGTTTTCTCTCAGTAAAACAAATTGTCAAATAATTATTCTAATATGATCATCTTTTGCATTTCCATCTTAATGACTATCTATATATAGATATCTACGTATTCATAATTTCAATTTGACAATGACAAGGCATGGTTAATGGATAGCCGTTAAGAACCAAGGTTTTTTCCTACCTGCAAGGTATTTGATGGTGTCCAATTTGTGTGATTCCAACATAGTCTTAAGACCCGCCACCTCTGTGTCTATTTTCATGTTAGTCCGGGTCAAATGGCAATCGTGCTCTGCATTCTGTAAGAAGCAGATATCCACACCAAATTACAAAAACATCTAATGGCATAACAGCAAGACTTACTGCAAGTGTGTTAAGGACAACATGACTAATGGAAGTATTTACCATTTCCATTATGTCTGTTCGCGTTTCCAAGAGTTTCCTCTCATACAGTGCTTTCTAAATAATAAGAAAAACAAGTCTCAAATGATGAGACAGCGAGAACTAAGAGAAGGTACGTTGAAAGCAGAATAAACCGGTAGCAGCTACTTCCCATTGCTCATAGCCCTTACCATTTCCTTCACACGGCTTTTCTCGATGCTCATGTCTAAAAGGGTGTCGGAGCGCACTTTATTCATCAAGTCCTGCAAATACAATGAAGGCAGTTGATTTTAGCACATATATTCAGATGACCAATATGCAAAACAAAGTATCAATGTTATCTACATACAGTATAAAATCGAAAAAATATATCTAATCATCAATGGATTCACTTTTTTTTTCAGAACAAAATTCAACTCTTACTCACAGCCAGCTGACCCTTCAGCTGTAACAGATGTATCTTGACTTTCTTGAAGAATAGGAAAAAGTGAACAAAAGTGAGCACACACTCCATTATACAGTCACTTAGGTACGGTAGGGAGACTGTTCTACTGCCCTGTAACAGTCTAACTGCATCCGTACTGTTGCTTAGCGTTCACAGTAGCATAAAAGGACAATGCGGGTCTGGGTGATTAACCATCGCAACCGTCTCTCCTGGCATCATTCACATTCTATACCAATATCATATTGCAGAAGAACTTCATTGTGCCGATTCTACCAAAGAGCATTCAGCGTTTTTTCCCCACAAACTGTACTCGCTATTGACACGAAAGGGCTCTATTAATAAGGTTTACTTTTGTGGCGAGAATGTGTTCAAGCTTATTAATGCTCTTCGGCAGAATTTGAACAAAAAAGTCATTTTGACAGATATACAGTTTTAGTGAAGCCCGGAGGGAAGCCATTGAAGGTTTAATCACCAGGAACTTTAACCCTGGTCCAAGCATTAAAATGAGTCTCTGGTTATCTCAGTGACTCATTAAAAGGGAAAAAACAATCCTTCCACAGACCTCATTCTCTGCAAGCAGCGTGGAGAACTCGCTCTTCTCCAGAATGATCATGTCCTTCTTGACGGCTGCTATCTGGGACATGACTCGCTGCAACATTATCTCCTGATGTCACCGGTCCCATTGGTTCAGAGAGTGACCAACACACGCAAACACCCACACACACGTTACAAAATGTTTAAATAAGGGGACAGCACCACCTGTGACAAATCACATGGTATTACAGTATTGAAAATGTGTGCCAGGTGAAAATACAAAAATAGGATACGGCAATGTTGTTCTTTGCCTGCGATTGAAGCTGTTGATGTGGTTTAATATCAAGCATTAGGTTAGTCTTCATTGTCTCCCACTCAATGCAAATGTGTATGGTTTTTGTAGAAGACAAAGTAATCTTATCTGTGTTCCCTAAACACATTATATTATCGTGTTTCCAAATCTGACGGTCTCTTGACCAAAGTTGATTTATTTAAAAGATGACCTAATAAAAAAGGAGGTAAAAGGGCTGCTACGATAGTGATGTGTGGAATGACAATTATATCTCAAATGTTTTTAAAAGGGGTGATGAGGCAATACAATCAGTAGGTTTATTAATTCTCACTCTCAGTGGTATAGCTGACACATTTAAAAGGGTAATTTAGGCCAATTAACGAGCAGAAATAGCACTAATGGTTTTCATCAAGTGCATTCTAGGAATCATCTTACACCACTGATCTTTTATTATCTCTCATACCTGCTGCACTTTGGTGGCCATGTCGCTGTAGATGGCGTCCATGTTTGAGTGGGTGGTCCTGACCAGCATGCTGACCATCACCTCAGCCTGTGGCGTGCTGAAACCTAAACACAAACACAGCTCAGGTTTATACTGAAACCTTAGCAGAAACACAAGGTCATACTGGAACCTAAACAGAAACACAAAGTCCTACTGAATACTTAAACACAACGCAATTTCACTCATCAGGCGGATCCAACCGAAGCCTGGCCCTTTGGCAGAAGTTTCAAAACAATCGAGGTGATGCCAACCGTTGTCTTCAAGGAGTCGAACCATGGCGTGGGTGTCAAAAAGGAGGCGTGCCCGGCCCCCCGCCCTGGGATCGCCTGCCTTGAGATCATACTGGAGTTGTCTGAGGGAGGTGCTCAGCTCTATCGTCCAAAACACAAGACGGGAGAAGAAAGCGACTTTAAACAGACAGTTAGATTCAAAAGGTACATGTATTTCAAACAATTATATTTAAAATACTAATGCTCATTTCAGGATAGGCCTAGTATTATTTTGCCTTTCATTCATTCTTAAATTCAGTAGCAGAAATGACACAACGGAACTGATTAGGGTTAGAACATTACATCATTAACGTTGAACTTTCAACAATATACGGGGGGATCTCAATGCCGGGCGTACCAGTATGGTCAATGTTGACAGTCAACAGACAGACATACACATGCCAGCATAGCATACTGACAGGCTACGGGCGTGATCACTAGAATGACTAATTGCTTAAACTTACGTAGGTAGTGTTAATATGGGTATGTGACATAATGTATATACATCATTCGTTGTTCAACAATAACTTCACAATAGTCTTTCCGTTACCTCGTACAAACACACGTGTTGTGTCAAATAACCGGCGGGTCGTCTTCGGTCTGGGAGATTTTCCTAATACCGGTGACGTCTTCTTGCTAAAAGAACTATGATCGTTGGTGAATCCTCGCGAGGCGTTCACGCTATTCAAACATATCTCATTCAATGATGTGAGCGGTGTCGTTGCTTTGACATAATAACTGACCACGGGAACACATTTAAAATCACACCAAATAGTATGTACGATCGCTCTTGAATGAAACAGATTTAATAACATTTCTTAATCCTGGCCACAACGATTCAAACAGTAGAACGGAGCTACACTCACCACTTGTATGTACTCCCTTTTTAGTTTCTCGTGAATGACAAGTAAAGTCGTAGTTGTGACTAAGGTCGTCCTCTTTAGAAAGTACCGCTTTGTCTCGCGAGAGTACATATTTGATACCAGTTTCCTATCCCAGTGCTCGTTGTCAAGTAGGACAATCAAAACAAATCCAGTAATCTGATAGCCCTTCATTCAAAATGAAAATGCAAAATCTTCGAACAACCTGTCCTCACATCCACCCATGACTATCCAAGCCTTTCCTGACTCGATTTATTTCTTACTGCTTACCTGCTTACCTTCCTTCTGATGTAAAGTGGCTTTGGTTCTCATCAAAGGCTATGAAAATGTATTTGATGAATATTGATGAATTTATATTGTTGATGATGCTTATGATGCTGATTTATAATTATGTGTTATCATTATTAGTATTTTATCATTATTAGTATCTTAATAATTTTGTTATTAAGAATGTATTCTTATAATTATTGTCATTACTATCATAATAATATTATTAGTAGTATTAATACTACTACTACTTACTATTAGTTACTAAAACAATTTCTACAAGGCTCTTGTGTATTTTTGTACAATGCAAAGACCTGCTCTGCTACGTTACATTAAAGAACACAAACAACAAACATACACAAAAGTTTAAATGATTTGACTTTGCAATTTTATTACAAGTAATATAGCTATCATCGTTTCTACATATCTCTTCATTCAAAATAAGTGCATATGTACAAATGCTTTATTCACTTTTCCCATACAACATCTAGCTAATTATTAATTCAAGAAATAGTAATGAATAAGAAAATAGTACATTATGTACAGTAGCTCGGCAAAGTTATTCTTCTGCAATAATAAATAATAAATTAATAAGACCTTCGTGATCCTTGTGTGATTCAAAGGAACAGTTGGTTTATTTTTGAGTGATTTGTCTCATTTCCGACTAGAGCTGCTTATAGCTGAATGTTTCTGCCTTTAAAATTGTACTTCTGCCTTTCTTTGGTTGACGTTTGTGATCATTCATTCATGTCACCAAAATGTCCCACCATCTCATATTTATGACTTAAACAGCAACAGTGAAGCTAGTCTGAAATGTTTTCATAGTCTGTTCTCTGGATGATGGATCTGTGTTTCCAAAATAGATTCTCTTTTCTTCACTGATGGACAGTGGACACAGAATTATGTGGATTTGTTTGTCAAAACAACATTAATATTGAGTACCAAATATACCATCAAATAACCCTGTAACCCTGATTAATATCATTCCATGCTCTGTTTTGTGTCACCTTCAGGGAAAAGCAAAATAGATCATCATTTATTCTTTACAACCAACATGGTTGGCAATGTTTTTTGGCTTTGAGAGTCTTAAAGCTACGGTAGGTTTTCTGGAGATACCAGACAGATTGATCTTGATTTTCAAAGTGTACAACCGGAAAAATCCAGCCTTTCAAATCATTTCATTCAGGCCGAATAAAATAATTGGACAGGCTTAATACAGGCCTGTGACTACCTGATTATTTACTTTTTTTGTCAGTACATTTGATTAATTGATTGCTGTTGGGAGGTAAAAAGAATTTGAACAAGAATTACAAAATTGCTTCTAAAATAGATGGCCTACCCTAGCTTTAGTGTCACATCATCTTGACGTTTGCGTTGCTTGCTTGGGTTCAGACAGCCATCTATGGCACAATGCGCTCTTGTTCCATTGTCACCACTGTAATACTAACAGCGATATTGAATTGATAAATAATTAGGTGCACATAGGTTCTGCCTTTTAGCAAAGAGTTATTCATATTGGTGCACTTTCAAATTATGAGAATCAATGAATTTGTAATGCACCCTTCCTGTCAAGATCTTTTAATAATTGTAAGTCCTATGCATCCATCATTTTGCTTAAAATGATTCATATTTATATTTTCTGTAAAAATAAAAATAATTCTCTGGCTTTTAGTGACATACATTGCTGGTTCATGTAAGGTCAAGTTTGTTATACCATTGAATCATATATTGAAAATGACCTAGTTCTCTCATTTGGGTTTCATCATTAAATAGTTCTATGCTTATTGCTCATCTATTTTAGGAGAGAGCAAAAAGATAAAACAGAATTATTATGATGCAGTGACAGTGTAAAGTCACTGTGCAATTAAAAATAATATTAATCTTAAAAGGTGCTGTAGGTAAGATTGAAGAGCTATTAATTGAGTGCCCTTTGGTATAAATGTCATAGCCATCCGTCAGCTATTAATGAGGGAAATGCCCTGTGGATATATATCTTTGGGAGATGACTGCATCTGCCTCTGTATAGGCCAAATTAGACTTTCGACCGCCCCCGGCTAGTTTCTAACTGATCAGGGCATCTTTCCAGGGATTGGTTCACAAAATTCATCCTGCCTGTCAATCAAAGGAGCTTGAGTCGAACATTTCAAAACAGTGAATAACTCTCATCACTCTTCTGTTCTCTCTCTTCACAACTCGCATCATAACTACAGCACCTATAAGTGACTCTAGAGAACAACATTTGAGGATTTGGGGGTTTTGACAAAGTTTCTATATTTAACATTTGACTATTTCCATGCAGCATTCCCATAAATTAGTTGAATCGATCAATGTCCTTTTATTTGATTCGTCTTTTTGGAAGTTCTTGTCTTTAAGTTTTCCACTTGCAAGTTACTTTGTGTGTGTGTGTGTGTGTGTGTGTGTGTGTGTGTGTGTGTGTGTGTGTGTGTGTGTGTGTGTGTGTGTGTGTGTGTGTGTGTGTGTGTGTGCACGTGCACAGGTGTTTGTATGCATGCGCACAACGGGGTCACACCAGCGTCTGCTCAGGAGAAGAGCACGATGCAGATGGAGAGCGTGGCCACCACCAGCACCGCGCCGCACAGCAGCAACCCGATGAAGACGTGTCTGCGAGGCATGCCCCCGCCGCGCGCCGGCCCCTCCTCCTCCATGGACAGCAGCGCCACAGAGACGCTGTCCGAGCCACTCAGGGGGTCCGCGGCCTCGGGCCCGCCGCGGGGCTCCACCGTCCAGCGCAGGACGTTGACCTTGGCCTCCATGTCCTCGATCATGCGGTCCACCCGCTGGATCTCCTGCTCCATGGCGCTGGTCTCCTGGGGCTCCAGGCCGGCCGGGAGCGCTGGACCCGGGCTGGAGGCCTGCAGGTCAGGCAGGCTGAGGGCCCGCGCCGCCACCTCGCTGCCTCCTCCTACGGACCAGAGCCGGTTAGACAGGCTGCTCCCTCCTTCACAAGGTAACTGCCCATCATCCGCTGGTATCATTAGAAGTATTGAAATGAAGTGGGACAACGTTTGCTGCCTTCTTCTGATCACCATCGGGTATCAGCAATGTTTTGTTGCAACAGGCTGTATCTCGCTTTACAAATACAGTTAGGTATGTTATTTACAAACGTAACACAAATTAAGAAGGGAAGAAGAATGTTTCTGCAAAGACCTGCCATTGCTTCTATAAAAACGGACTTCATCTTTTGCCAATATTTTGCAAATGCAAAAGAGAGCAAATGTGAAAGCACGTGTTTCACCAGAGATAGGGCTATCCCTTTGGCGTTATTTTTTCTCGTTTTGCCATCTTTAAAGGAGAGCCAAACCCCAATTGGTCATTGGTATTCAATTACACATGCAAATGGATTAAAATAAATCGTACGACTCCCTGGATCCCTTGACCACCTCCCGTTGTTACCTTGCATGCCGGTCTGCACAAAGACGTTGGCGTTGGCCAGACAGAAGATGTTGGCCATGCCAAACACTTTGCACAGGTCAGCGTGAAGGAGTTCCAGCCCGGAGGAGAAGGCCACCCACAGGAGGTCCATCTTCCTGTGGTCCTCGTCCGGCAAGCTCTTGTCCCGGAGACGGGCGGTGAGACGCTGGCAGCAGACCCCGGCCAGACTCTGGGCCTTCTCCCGCGTCTGCCTCAGCTCATCTCTCAGCTGCAGGGTGTCTGTGCAGCCACCCACACAGGAGGCCAGGTGTCTGAAGCATGCCACCACCTGGATCCCCAGAGTGAAACACGGCCACAACACAGTGAAACGCGGCCACAACACAGTGAAACCCGGCCACAACACAGTGAAACCCGGCCACAACACAGTGAAACAAGGCCACAACATAGTGGAACACGGCCACAACACATGAAACACGGCCACAACATAGTGAAACACGGCCACAACACAGTGCAACACAGTGAAACACGGCCACAACACAGTGAAACACGGCCACATCATAGTGACACATGACCACAACACAGTGAGACACGGCCACAACACAGTGACACATGACCACAACACAGTGAAACACGGCCATAACATAGTGACACATGACCACAACACAGTGAAACACGGCCACAACACAGTGAAACACGTCCACAACACAGTGAAACACGGCCACAACATAGTGGAACATGACTACAACATAGTGAAATGGGAACATTTGCTTGATATAAATACGATATATCGCCATTGAATTTTTTTTAATGAATTCATACTCGCCATGATTGTTTCACTGTCTTTTTGGTGCACAGTATGCTTTGCTTGTCCAATTGAATGAAAGGCTCAGCCAACAAAGATTACACTTTTGTGCCAGCTCAATATATTTCCCAAAGTCCCAAAACCTAGTTGTACATTGGTTCTTGAACAGATGGAAAAAAAGTAAGACATGGTCATGAATAAAATGTTTTATTCTGATCAATTGAATGCAACCAAACTGAATGACATATTATCCACAACCAGGCTGAAGCTCCCACCTGGTGGATACAAAGCAACCAGTTAGCTACCACACACTGGCTATCAGGAATGATGCAATCCATTTAGAGACCAGTGAATGATTAGGTGGCAATGTTGGTAGGAGAGCCAGGTTTGGAATGTGGCCAGGACACTGGGGTTAGCACAGTTGATGTTTAGCATGTGACACAGGCCAGAGTGATGGACACCCATTACTGGCCCTCCTACTCCAAGAATGAGCCAAACAATCCCTGCTAAGCTTCCACAGAGAAACCAGCAGGGCCAGACAGATATCCATGGTGCTGGTAAGACTAAACAGAGAAGACAGTCTAAACAGAGGAGACATTCTAAATAAAGAGATGGTTCAACAGGATTTCCACTCTAAACAGAGAAGATGGTCCACTCTGAACAGAGAAGATGGTCTAAACCAAGAAGATGGTCTAATCAGAGAAGATGGTCTAAACATAGAAGATGGTCTAATCAGAGAAGATGGTCTAAACATAGAAGATGGTCTAATCAGAGAAGATGGTCTAAACATAGAAGATGGTCTAATCAGAGAAGATGGTCTAAACATAGAAGATGGTCTGAATAAAGAAGATGGTCCACTCTAAACAGAGAAGATGGTCTAAACAGAGAAGATGGTCTGAATAAAGAAGATGGTCCACTCTAAACAGAGATGATGGTCTAAACAGAGAAGATGGTCCACTCTAAACAGAGGAGATGGTCTAAACAGAGAAGAGGGTCGAAACAGAGGAGGTGGTCCACTCTAAACAGAGAAGAGGGACTAAACAGAGAAGAAGCTCATAACAGAGAAGGTTGTCAAAACAGAGAAGATGGCATCTTCTAAACAGAGAAGATGCTCATAACAGAGAAGGTGGTAATAACAGATGGGAGCGTACCTATGTTCCCCGGGTCCTATGTTCCCCGGGTCCTATGTTCCCCGCTTTGTATGTGACCGGGGAACCCTGTGAGCAAATCTTTTTTTCGTAGGATGGTAGGGGCAAGTACCGCCTTTTTCGCCTCTGATTCGCCTGTGATTAGGGTTGTGGTTAGGGTTAGGTTTAGGGTTAACCCTCGACCTTACCCTTACCCTAACCCTAACCCTAAACTTGACCCTAACCCTTTGCACCCGGGGAACATAGGACCTGGGGAACATAGGGATGACCCCATAACAGACTATGCTCTTCCAGATAAAGATTTACGCTAACCTCTTGCGATGCTAATTTCCTTTCCAACATTTAAAGTACGGTTTTTAGTACAGTTAGTAAAGCCTTTAATAGGGCAATGTGATGATATTCCAACAGGCAGCTGTGTGTGTGCGTGTGTGGGGGTCTGTGTGATGGGCAACGTGTTTGTGTGTGCGTGCAAGTTGTGTGGTGTGTGTGTGTGTGTGTGTGTGTGTGTGTGTGTGTGTGTGTGTGTGTGTGTGTGTGTGTGAGCGATAGACTGAACCAGCTACGGGCAACTTACATTCCTTAATACAGATTAGTAGTATGAGCTGGTCTTGGATTGTTATGAATTATCCTCGGCGGGGGCCATGACAGTCAGTCTTGTCATGCTGACGCATCCTGGAGAAAACTTGAACAAAATTGCTCCACTGATCTATATCATCTTGCTGCACATCGTGTTAATTTACCTTCTGGGAAATAACCATGGGCAATAAAATGACGCGGTTTTAAATATATTATAAATAATCTGATAATCATCAATCTATTTCTGGATAAGCCAGGGGACTGGTAGAGTGTTGGACCATCGTGAGGTTGATTGGATGTGATATTCCTAATTATTGGATGAATTCTAATAAGCGGTAAAAACCTTAACTAGGTCTCTATCATCATTAGACATCGTTAGGCAACATAGACATTCTTCTTCTTCTATAAAGAGATGAGACATTGTGATTTTAATGAAGGCTCTATGTCTTTGTTTTCAATGTGTAATCGCAGACAAAAGCACTCTAATGGAAGACATATACTGAGTATACCAGGAGTCAGTGAACCAAGATAAGTGTGTTCAAAGTGCTTTTTTAGCCATGGGGTTATCAGCATGAGGGTTCTGTATTGTGGTCATCTTTGTAGAAGTAAGTATGTCTATAAATCTCTATCGCGTGAGACTTAAATTATTAATATCGTACCAGAGTTGCAGAAATGTAAATTTCTTGTAAAATTGTGTAAATTAAGACAGAAAATCATATACTTTATGCATACCATGACTCAAATAGTGTCCACTCACTTCCACTCATGTATAAATATATTTTTAGATATGAGTATTTTTTTATCATTAAAAAAAATACAGGTCCTTAATATGTATTACATATCAGGGTTCAAAACAACCTTCATATCTTCATCCTGCAATAAATTACCATTTAATAGCCATCTGGCAAGGAAGACTGCAAATCAACACATTCTCTGACCAACCTCGTAAAAACAGGTACAGGTAAGCAGAGCCCCCCGACCATCCCCTGAAGCCCCTCTCACCCCCTCGGTCTCACCTTCATGAAAGACTCCACCAGCGCCTGCTCGTCCGCCGAAGCCTTCTCTGTCCCCCCCGCCACATCGTCTCCAACTTTGTTGTTTACCAGTGGCATCAGCCCTCCCTCTGGTCCAGAGTCCCCAGACCCCGGTCACGATGTGGGCTTCTGGCTACACCGGGCTGCCCTTGGCTCCTCTTGGCTTACCCCTTCTCCTCTTCCTCACCTGGAGTAGGGCGCCTCATTCAGCGGCCAGGTCAGGCTGGAAGTCAACGTGCTGCATTATGTCGGCGTATACACACACCAAGACTACAGGTGCAGCAAGAGCACACCTAAACACATCCTGCAGAGTAAAAAGTCCAGAGTCGATAGGTGCGAATAAAGTTGGAAATTCAAATTAAAACAAGGTGATAGGTAACCCACGAGCGACGGTGTTAATCCTGCAATTGACCTCTATGCACTGATGCAGACTAGGACAAGCAGCTAAGCTCATTAACTATAGCTGAGAACCACAGGGGACGAGAGCAGCTGGCTGTCTTCACCACAATGGCCCTTTCACTGACCGAGAGGAAGTGCAATGCTCTGGGGAAGGGACAAAACAAAGAGGAAGGGGCTAACTCTGATACCTTTGTAGTTACCCGGCCTACTTCTGGTTCACTAAACTGCAAAGGGATTTGAAGTGGATACCCTGAAGTAGAAAAAAAAAAGAAATCAAAGATACTACCGGTAGCCATACATTCAGCACTTGGCATACAGTTTGACGACCACATTCATAAAAGGGTTATGCGTGTGGTGAAACACCGCATCAAACAATGAGGGTTTTCCGTGATGGACCTTAAAGTTTAACTGAAGAGGCAGCGTGAATGATGCACTTTGTGACTTGACTGCTTGTCTCGTTTCTTTTTGGCCCCAGGCCCTTGGTAATGGGTTCCTAGGAGGAAGCTCATATGAGGTTCATAGTCCCACCATGAGGAGTTTTTGAGTGAGTGAGTGGTGGTCAGCATGTTAAGTGGTGGTCATCTTACATTGCTTACATGTGTTGCATTTATTTGTATGTGAAATATGAATAGAAGGAATTGTCCAAAAAAATTCAGTATTTATAGCTATAAAGGTTTGTCTCCCTTACTTAATTTGTTCCGTTATATGCAACTAAACTGAGAACGTATGAGTTTCTTTATCCGAATGACTTCTAGACAGAAAAAAAAGTGGTTAAGCAGCACAGAATCTGGCCAATAGGGGGCATGAGCACATAAATGTGATAACTAGAATTATAAATTTTACTCTAGGCTGTTTATTCAGTGTACTTTTATATAAGCATTTGAGAAGATTTTAACATTGTTATGTACACGACGTAGTGTTGAAAGAGAACCAAATCATAACCCTACAATGACTCTTTACTGATTAATCTAGTTTGTGATGGTACTCAAACCAGGACATTTCATCTTGCAGATCCATGAGAAGAAGAAGCTTGTCTAGGGTTTTCTTAGGACAGGAGTTAAGAATTCTGTGGTTCTCTGGTGAACTTCCGGTCGGACTATGTCGTTTTCTTCCTTTATCAAAACTGTCAATTCACCTCGTTACAATGCATCCGTCATTCATGTGAATATGCAAGTTCTTATTTAATGCAAATTCCATTGCAAAATGTAATGCAAGCCGGAAAAAAAATATTCAATGACGTTATATCCACAACTTTGTGCCGTAAACCTCAGGCACCCACCCTGTAGTGAAAAATAATGTGCATCATCTACCAAGTGAGAGTCAGGCCAACCTTCATAGTCACATGAACCCAATTAAAGCTTAATCGTCTTCAAAAAAACATTTATTAAAAAAATAAAAAAGATTAAAAACAAATTCACATAAAAAAAATACATTCACTTTACTTTTAATACTCAAGCTCTTCTAGCTGCTCGGTTTCCCTCCAACGGTAGGCGTCGCCCTGATGTTCTTCCTGAGTGTTCGGCCAATGACAGTGGAGCGTGGAGATGAGACCGAGTCCCTGATGTTAGCAAGCAGGCCACGTTTGGGCTTGGTCTTCACAGGGGACCTCTGGGACAGTTTGAACACCTCTTCCTTCAGCAAGGCAATCTCACCGTCCTTGTCAACATTTTCTCTCAAGAGGTCATCGATGGATTTAGTCTTGGACAAATTAAACAAAAGTCTGGTTAGTGTAATGGGCTACAGTTTAAGTTTTGTAGCAAGCCGTTTCTAGAAAGAGTTCTACCTGGTCTTCAGACTTGCTCCGTAGGAACTCCAGCTCAGCTGATTTGTCCATGTAGTCGGCGTGGACCGTCCTCAGAGTTTCATTCAGGCCCACCAGCCGCTTTTCAAGAGCCATGATCAGCTAGAAGAGAAAATATATCTCCAATTTAAAAGTCTAAAGTATTAGCTGGCGAGCTGAAAACATAATTAAATATATTACTTCCATACCTCCTGGTTTTCCGCACACATTTTCTCCACTGCACATTTTTCTGTGAAGACCCTTTTGTATCGTGCTTCGCTTCCAGCTTCAGTTCCTTTATTTGGTAATGGAACTTCCACAGTCTGGCTGGACTGGTCCGTCGTGGACATCCGTGTTGACGGCTTGAGGGAAGACACTAGGTTTTCCAACTCCAAGAGCTTTCTCCTCAGGGCCTGTGCAACGGTGGCCCAGAGGATCCGAGTGCCAGTACAATAAAACCATTAGTCATGAGATAGAAAACCTATGCATGAAAACAAGCAATAGGTCCCGTGGAGTTAAAAATGTCACACCTAAATGTGATACGCCCTGTGCCCCATTTATACATGTAAACTAGTGGATTGTACTAGGAGCACTGCGATCAGTAAAAATAAAATCAGATCATGACAAATGTTGCTGCATTAAGTCACCATTCTTTAAGAAATCCCCCCCAAGTGGATGGGCATTAGTTGTCTGAAGGTCTTCATTCATTGTCAAATAAATACTAGAAAGAAATGTACCTCAACTTTCTCTTCCTCTGCAATAAATTCCTGGACGGGCACAAAGTCTTCTCCGATTCTGCCCAAAGCACACTGATACGCATGCTCCTTGAAGGCCTCTTTGTACATCTCAAAAGTGTTCTCCAGCTTGTCATCGTGGCTCTCCTTCAGCTCCACCATCTGTTGACTTCACACAGTGGAGTGAAACAAAAAACAAACACAATCCCACGTTAGTATGCGTTTATAACTCAGTAGGTCAACTGACAGACTGGAGCAATCTGATGTGAATGTGCATCATTTAGGATATGGGTTAGTCAACCTGAGGAGCTCCTCGCTTTCCATCAGCTGCTGCAGCATTGCATCTCCCATTTCCTTACGGATCGCCATCTCCTGAACCATGTTCTTCCTCCTCTCGGCCAGAAGCTTGCTTCTGAGGTTCTCAATCACAGTGAGCAGGTCCTAGTCAGGCAAAGGGTGAAGCCGAGAAATGGGTGAAGCCTGTGTTAAACACCACATTCTTCCTCTTTCTCACATCTAGTGGGCCTCTAAATCAAGAGTGCACATTCAGTCAGGACAAGCGCTTGGACATGAAGTCCCCTGGGAAGTGAAAGCAGCGAACCAAGAGGTTGTACCTCCTGGGGCAGGATGGAAACATCTGCATCATCCTCGTCATCCAGCAGCTCCTCCTCAGAGACGTAGCCGTCCGGCACTGGGCTGTCCGTCCCCGTGGTCCTCAGCAGGGGGTTGCCAAGACGGTCCAGCAGGCACGGAGACCGAGACTCCAGGGATATGGCAGGAATCACATGGACCACCTACAGTCAACCAGTACAAGAGTATCTGGTGATAAACCACGGCCAAATCACGCTTTGACGCCGTTGCAACGCAAACGGCTTCCGTACAGAACGACAGAGGACTGAATAGTTGAAGGCTATGCAGACAGACCTGTTTGGCGACGGCAGAGAACTTCATAACATGCAGTGTCTCGTCGTAGTTGGAGGCACACTGGTTGATGTTGACAATCATGGACGCTTTTCCCTTTCCACAGAAAAAGCCCTGGAAAAGCTTTGTGAGTTTGCTCTCTCGGAAAGGAATGCAGCAACTCTTTGTCCTGCTAAAAAGGTAATAAGAGGAGACAGCGAGGCACCGATGCCGTTAAACAATATCAATGCACCTTTGAGAAGACGGTTTTTAGTCCCAATTTAAATGACCACCATAGGATTAGAAGCGTCAGGTAAATTACGTACTTGTCAGTCAGATTTTTGTTGCGCAGGGCTGTAATGCATTTCCCCAGAATAAGCAAGGAGTTGTTAATGTTTCCAGCTTCCTTCAGCCTCTCCCCGAGTGTCTTGGTTTTATTGCATCTTTCAGAGCCGGCCAAATCACACAAAGAGAACCTATGGAGCAAATACTCACTTTAAAATTATACAATGTGTACAACACTATAGTCCTTTAAAATTGGGCTTTATTGAAGACTCTTTATTGAAATCTACTCACTCAGAGATCCTTTCCACCCCGTTACCGTTGATCTTGAGAAGTTTCATGGTAAAAATGCTGTGGCTGTATAGAGAAAGAAAAAAAGTTGTTTCACCCATTTAAATCAAACACATCTTGGTTTCAAATGAAAACGGTGGAGTGTAATGGATTACCTTCTGCTTGAAGATTGATTCATCTTGGTTGAGGCGGCGCTACGATTTTTGTTTCCAAACTGTAGAAGTGCATTGGCTTCCTCCAGGCTGTGAATGTTGATCCACTTTAGATCTAGAAGCATTCGTAAAACAAATCCAGACAATCGTCTCACAATAACTTAAACGATGCCGAGCTCATAGAAAAATCAAGATATTTGAAAAACAGTCAAATACTGAGCCCTGAAGTCTGAACCGCATTGTGGATTAGCTGCTTTAGATCAAAAGTAAAATAAGTTGAGGATGATACATTGTAGACGTGTTTCACCTCTGACGTAGGCACTCCCAGCACGGTCCTCACACACACGCAGAGTGGCCCGCTTCTTGGACTTGGGTCCCGAGGTGGTCTGAAGCAGGTCGTAAACACTCTCATTGTAGATCTCATAGCAGGCCACCCATAAGGTGAACGTGAAGTCCCCAGTCACGGTGGAGCCGCTCTCCATCGATGCTACAAAGGGTCACGGAGAGTAGATTCTGATTTACATCAAAATGTTTAAGGGACAATTTTGTTGAAAGACCATTTAAAAATGCGACCAGTCAGCTTCCCACTTTCATGTCTCTTATGACCATTTAGGCTATAGGAGAGGGTCATTATCAAAGTTGCAGTACAGTCATATGGTTTCGATTCTTTACATGGATTTCCCAGGCAATCAATAGTCCAGATAATGTGGACTGGTTCATTGCTTTGTGGGCAGTCCTCTTCAGATACCTGCGTCATCATCGGTGGATGTGGACGATTGGCCGGCAGAAGGAAGGCAGCCTGGGGAGACTCCATCTGGCTTTAGTGGTTCTCTGTCCTTGAATCCAAATTAAAAAGAATACACCCATTTTATGAATATGGACAGTAGCCAGACATTTCAACATCTGTGCTTCTGTACGACGTTGCTTAAATATGGAAGACCGTTGCAAAAATGGCAGCCCTCGCGTTCATCTCCAGCTTCACTTGTTCGGGGCCCAGACACTGAGCGTCTGTGGCCAGGTAGGGCTTGAGGTCCATTCCCCCATACTGACAGCGTCCAATGTGCTGGAAGGTAGTGCCTAGCACTCGTGGTAAGATACCTGGATCTTTGGCAGTTCCTTAAACATGTAAAAAATAAATACTATTTATACAGAAAACTCACAATTATTAGTATTCATGACATACATTTGTGGCCATTCTGGTCTCAGTGGTTGTACCTTGGATTGTGTACGTTTTCCCAGCATTCGTCACACCATAGCTGAATATTAATGCATTCTGCCCAGCCAGGTAATCAGACACTTGGCTCTCTACCGTGTCCACATAAAGGTCATTTTGTGACGTGTCCTCTCCAAATATCTAAAAAAAAAAAAGAAAAAAAGACCAATTGGTAATATTCTTAAACAAACGAGAAAAGAGAAGTCTTGATACATCAAATTAGATTTTTCTGCCAGGGTTACAATTATTTTCCAGTAATTGTAGGGTGTTTGATCAGCAAACTTATTTGAATCTGTGTTGAGACCAGCACCGATACAGACCTGAGTGAAGGAGAATTTGTGGACCGCCACACCAATGCCCCTCTCGCTGCTCTTCAGGGTGGCTGATCCCTTGGGTGCGTGCAGCTTCACCACCTGGCTGTCCTCAATCACTACACATCCCTGGGGAATCATTGGAAAGGTCTGAAACTCCATGTAGAGGACTTGGTCAGAACCGTGAGCTATATAATTTGGGATTTAACTACAACATTCAGATGTAACATTTTATATGCGACAGTCCTGCGTCTCCATTTGAGTGATGTCACCACATTCTCTACCTGATCCTCCTTGTCAGAGAGTTCCTCTTTGAAGAAGGGGCGAACTCTCAGGTACACTTGCAGAGTCTGCGGTTGGGACTCCACTTCACTCTATTAACCCAGGAGACGGGTGTCAGTACAGGGGTTCAACCAGGATGTTGAACCCCTGTGGTTCAGTCATTTGAGCACAAACATTTATTTTTATTTTTGATGATTGGACGTGTCAAGCTAAAACTGACCTAGGCCAACACTGAACAATGGTGTAGGATACAAATATAATTGTTCACGGAACACAAATAAAAGAGACTAACCATACTAGACTTCTTACACTTCAATCTTTCATTTCGAGAAGATACTTAATGGGAGTGTGAGCAGTTCTCAATTATTTTCTTTGCTAATAAAAAAAGGACAAATTGAAGCATATGATGAGACGTGCCTGCCCGGAACCAGTGGAAGTTAATCTGGGGACCTCCGTGGGTCGCTGCAGGTTCAGGGAGCTGACTGGCAGAACGTCGCAGGGAGATTGAGACTCCATTAGGACGGCTCCAGAGTGCGGTCGGGTGGTTTCTTCATCGGTAGACTTAATACTTCCCCTCATCTTCAAGAACAATATCTCTCGGCAGCCTGAAGTGAGAGTATTTGCTTATTGCAATGTTCCCAATCAATTCCGAATAATCTATTGTTTACCACAATGAACGACCGTTTCTTGAACTAGTTGACCGTGGTAAAAGTTATGTTAAACCTGAGACAGCTGGGCCGTAACCCCTCCCCTCCGACCAAATCCCGTTTTAATTGAAAACAGGTGGTGCTCCCACAAATTGAAGTAGGCCTACTCCTCGATCTACCACACGTTACTATAATGACATCGTTACAAGAACAATCAACATGTGCAGATTATGAAGGTCTTATTTTGACTTATTTATTATAGGCTACTTATTAAATGTTATTATAATTAGTTACCGAATGCATATCTTATGTTACATTTCGTTTTTTGAAGTTCCCCCCACACGGTCGGGGAGGTTTTTGCTAGGGTCTTTGATAGTCTTGATCGGCCGTGTAGAGATAACCTCAAAGGTGTCTGGTTTTGTGGAATTCACATCTGTGCAGGGTAAAAGCTGCGCGTGGACTAGACCTATTCATCACGTTTAAATATCTAGGCCTTCATTATGAGGCTCACGCACCTAAGCTCTCAGTTGATGGTTTATCGGGATGCAGCCAGTGGCCAAAATCAAGACAGCTTGCATGTTATATTTCAACTATAGAACGAAGGTGATGGAAGGTCTAGCCTCTTTAAGCATCGAGACTTCATGCAAAATTCGATTTAGTTGGACCCTAGGATGTTCAACTATGACAACCACTACCCATAGGGTTAATTGATACAATAGTTGAATAAGGCCAATGGAACTATTTAACATTAAAAACAATGATTAATTGCAACGCTCTATAAGACCTTGATAAGGTAAGGCCTACTAAACTATAATGTGATTTATATTTCTGTGCATTTAAAGAGTTCTGGTAGTCAAGATATGACTATCGCAGGACTCATTGCTGGTTACACATTATTTTCAATGCATGCAGTTGAGACGGTCATATCAAGCAGAGCACTGTTATTCATGACAGACACATTTTATCCCGTTTCACTTTTTATTACAAAAGTGCTTTTTATGCATCTGCGATGGTGACCTCCACCTCTACGCCAGGTTCAATGCTGATGGAGGTGATCTGCTTCACAATCTCAGATGGACTGTGTAGGTCGATGAGACGCTTGTGGATCCGCATTTGAAAGCGATCCCAGGTCTTGGATCCCTCACCGCAGGGGGTCTTCCTGGTGGTGATGCGAAGGGTCTGAAGGGAGAAATGGCATATTTAGAAAACAGCAACACATTTAAAAACCTGCTCTTTTATGTTTACCAAGTACGAGCCATTAGTCACGTATAGTTGACCGTTTTAATCATCAATCTTGAGCCCGCTGGTCAATTGTACGCAGCTTAACCAGATATGTGGTGGTTTAATACCTTGGTTGGCATGCGGACTGGCCCCTTGACCTTCAGGTTCTTCTCCTTGGCCCCACGGATCAAGTCGGCGCAGACTGATGTGGAAAGAAACATCACGTTAAGAACATGTTTCTACGCAGCAAGACTGCAGGCTTTACTCGAGCATTGCTCAGAATAGCGTATTTTTGGTCATCACGTTTTATCAAAGATAAAAAAGTTTTTATCCTCATCGCACGGTTTCAAAATTAGACAAAACACAAAAGGTCGAAGTTACCTTTCTCCAGGGACTTGACGTTACGGCTGGTGAGTGTGATGCGGATGCGGTGGATGGCCACCTCGGTCTCCGCCGGGGCCTTGCCGGTTTCTTTGAAAGCCTGAAACAAGGAGAAATGAATCACTTGCTCAGCTGCCGTCCAAAACAGTCACCATTCGAACCCCAGACGGCTTGTTACAGCCATTCGAGTAGTCTTCCACTAAAATTGGACATGGCCAGGCACCTAATCTAAATATTTGACAGGTAATTGGATGAGGCATCTGTCCATTACGTTGTTCCTTAAAGGATGCAGCTTGGTCCGAACCACTACGCTTCGACCATAATCGTTTAACTTGGAGACGTGGGTAGATGGTTTAGTTCGTGACATCTCGAATACAGCTGACTCGCCAGGTAATGACCATTTAGGCCATAACCATTTGGATTAGATTTGTTAACAATATACAACCATTGCACTTTAACGCAGCTAGGCGGAAACACATTGAAGTGTGCCGCCTGTTCCCGCCATGTGAAGGTATTGGTTACACTCGGGTTGTCGTTAAGGTGAAGGCTTCTACACCGATACGATATATCCACAAGAGGGGTTATCGACATTCACCCCATAGCTTTACTAAACAGGAAAAAATAAATAAACCACGTGCCCAGCTCCAGCTCACTATGCTAGCTAGTGTTAGCATAGTGAGCAGTTATCTCTCCAAATCAGCAACTGTATAAATACACAAAGCATATTTGTAATTAAACTAAGTAAATCTATATCGAAAGTGACGCCAATATTTACCATTTTGATTATTCCTGACCGACTTATTCGTAAGTACTCCAAGCGAACAGCGGTGAGCCAGGAATGTACGCCACCGGGTGATAAGCACTAAGAGAGAGAGAAACTGTGCCTCGTCTTCTTTAAGTAGTGCCTACATCCGGGACATCGCCTCCCTGCTTCTTCGGCGGCTATAGTCGGCTACACGTGTTCCAATAGACCCAAGAGGCTGCAGCACCCTCTAGTGGTCAGAGGAGTTCGCCGGCGTGTGCACAGTAGTTTAGACGTACTTATTATCCATGAGTGTGCACAGCCCTGCCTGTATAGGGAGTATAAATAAACTTATCCCACTGTTTTTGTCTGTTTTTCTTTTTTTCAATATTAGATACTATTAAATAGTTTCCTTTATCAAGAAGGGTATATCGATAGGCTACCTATTTTTTATGTTATTGGCTTTGCTTCTTCAAACAAGTATATTTCCTTGGTGCGATATGGGTCAATAGACAAAACGAGAGTATGGACAACCACTTGAGAGCTTCCTTTGAACGCCCAAGATAATAAGCCGTCACGTGACAGCAGTGTGGCGCTACAAAGTGAAAAGCCCTTAATCAGCCTGGGCATCACCATCACCTGTAAGACTGTGTGTTTGTGGGCAGCGTGGCTTGTATCGTGAGTCGTAGTGTAGGACCTACAAGCAAAAATGCCTTCTCCAATACCCGTGACTCGCCTGCTGCCGAAAGACTTTTATCCGTCTCTCAGCATCGGAGTTTGCAGTAGTCCACTGACCAAATACGCAAATGCTACGACATTGAACGTGCCTGCTCAAAGGCTCCACGGGAAGGTGGCGAGCAAGCTGTGGTCGTCGGTGATTCACTGGAAAGAACTGCAGGCGATGCAGCAGATAGGCTCCGGAGGGTTCGGTTCGGTGTACAAGGCGACGTACTTCGGGGACACAATCGCGGTTAAGAAAGTGAAAAAGTGCTCAAAGAATAAGTTGGCTTCCAGACAAAGCTTTTGGGCAGAACTAAACGCCGCACATCTTCGGCATAAAAATGTGGTGCACGTGATCGCAGCGACGACGTGTGTCCCAGCCAACTCGGAGAACGAGAACAACATTGGCACGATACTGATGGAGTACGTTGGCAGCCGCAATCTCCACCACATCATCTATGGCTCTGCAGACGCTCTTGGGAAGGACACTTGTCTCAGGTACTCCGCAGATATCGTCCAAGGCCTCCGCTTCTTGCATTCCCACGGCATTGTCCATTTAGACATCAAACCGGCAAACGTGTTGGTTTCAACCGGGGACATCTGCAAAATCGTTGATTTTGGCAGTTCGGTTCAAGTGGACCGTGCATGTGAGGCAGGCTCCGTCACGCCCTGTTTGCAAAACGTCGGGGGCACCTATACCCACCGAGCACCCGAGCTGCTCAAAGGAGAGAGCATCACCCCAAAAGCGGACATCTTCTCGTTCGGGATCACGTTGTGGCAGCTGATCACCAGGGAGCAGCCATACCCAGGGGACAGGGAACACGTTTTGTATGCGGTCGTGGCTTATAATCTGCGACCGCCTTTGGAAGACGAGCCGTTGCTCCGACCGACCCAGGGGGTGCATGCTCTGAGCTGCAGGACGCTGGTGTGTCGCTGCTGGAGCGGTGAGGCAGCTTCCAGGCCCACGGCCGAGGAGGTCCTGGTGGCTCTGGAGGAGCTGCGGTCCAGAGCCTGACTGGCCGGGGTTCTAATGGCAGGTGCATTTGTTTCGGTGAAAATGTTTATTTTCTAAAATGGTACTTTCTTTTATTTTATTTCCCAACTATTTCAATTGTGTCCCCTCGCACCCTTTAAAACTAAAAGAGCGCTATTAACTAGTATGTTTTTGTTATCGAGAAAATATCAATTTATTTTTTATACAAATGTCTGTTTTAATTATATTGTTTAAGGATTTCATCTGAATGTTGTATTGTATGGATGATGTGATCATGACATTTTAATGTGTTGGGAATTTATTAAATTTTTGTCTTTATATTGTCTTGAATATTGTCTATTTCAGGATATCTAAATGTCAAACCTCTCCTGAAGGAAATATGACAACAAAATGCAGGTTGGCTAATGAATCAAAATAAGTGTTCCTACTTCACTCTATTATGGGATTATTTATATCCATCATATGATTATGGCTGTCAAAGAATAGCCTTGTTTGTTGCTATATATTCGGCTCAATCAACACAAGTCACCGTGGCCTCCATAGACTATCCTTAGAACACACCAGCTGTTGGCAAGCGATGTTCCCCTCGGCTCTTCATTTGCAGCCATCACAAGAAATGTTCCAAAGCTAGGAGCCATGTCCTGAAAGCCAGGCAGTCTTGAAACTGCTTCATGGGATGTAAATAAAGGGCAGAAATTTGCTCTAGTCTAATAGTGACGGGCTAGTGTGGGGTTATTACTCTTGTGAAGTCTTAATATAAGGTCACTTTTTATTAAGTTTTTGTGGTGGATATCTGATTTAGCATGTAATAATTTGCATGAATCAATACTTAAAATTAAGAATTGTTTAGGGGAAGATGTGTTGTATTTGAATACACATGCACTACCAACAATAGTGACTTTCATACAACAGACTAACTGCCCTAAATGGACACATACAAAGACACACTCACAGCGATACACAGCAAGAACATCAGAAAAACAGTCCTTTTCGGATCCTTCTTTTAGTCTTTATTGAACTTTCATTACATTGTGTAAAACACAAGGAGTTGAAGACTGCAGCTCTTCTTTCACTCATAGCAGCAAAGTGTGAAGACCAAATCCTGTTATTCTGCCAGACAATAAATAATCTGTTTCTTTGGATGATGTCAATGTTACGAAAAGATAAAAGCTGCAGCATTAATTTCTATTTTACACAACTTATAAACATATATATTCTATTTTTTTATATATTTATATATGCTTGTGTGAATTACTTAGCCTATATTTATAAAAATACAACAGTAGTTTGTAAAATAGATTTTTAAAGTAAAATATAGAAGATTAGCAACTTCATTCTATCATCATCATTGTCATCATCACAGGATGTTGAAATGCGACGAAAAACAAAAACCAACATGGCTGGAATGCAGTTTGCTCTGAAACTCCTCAGCTCATCTTTGAGACATGTGGTGTGGAGGGAACTATCATTGTCTTCACTTTCTATTATCGTCCACTAGGGGGGGCTCCTCAGCGGAGCCATCGCCCAATACCACAACACACAGGTGAAGAGAAAACAAAAAAAAGCATGTGATATTACAGGCGAGTCCGTCAAAAAACAAAGACTACAAAAAAGTCACAGTACAAATAAAAAATAGATATAGCTATATAGTACAACCGAGCACACATTCCGGCAGTTCAGCTAAAATGAAATTGGATATTTTGTTTGTAAAAACGATACAATTAAGAACTAGAAAAGAGGTTGGTAGCACCTTGTGGCGCTCGAGAAGTATATGTTAGCAGCTTTATCCAATACCAAAACAAATATTGCAGTATTGCAGTGTTTCTTACAGACACATTCAATAAGGTTCACTGGTACCACTGAAGCTTATAAAGAAGGTTGACATGAATTGCTAAAAGGTCTGTGTCTCTCACTGACAAGCGTCTTATGTTCATTGTCTACTCTGTAAGTGTGCACTGCCTGCAATGAACAGCTCCTCTGGATGTATGTTCTTTGAGTGGGTCAAATGTGGCTTTACGTTCTAAACAGGCGTTTTACCCCCACCGCAACAAATATAACTGCTTAAAATTAAGCATCTAAAGTAATATCTCCCAAAAATGCATGATGTATGCCTGATGACATGATACAAGTACATAAGTCTTCAGTTAGAAAATAATGTAATGGTCAAAATCAAGTAGTATTTGTTACTTCTTTACCAAAAGTAAGGAAGAAACGCTGAGGTCAATAGCTGAGTGTTCTCAATATCCCTGTGTCATGTTGTGACGTGTTCAATTGTCGATTTAAACTGACAATTGAACTAAATGTGATCCAAGTGTGTGGTTAAGTGCTACATAATATTAATTATATTATTGATCTAACCTAAGATAGCCGATTGTTTGCCATGGGCCTTTTCTGATATGTGGCCTGTAAAGCAATTGTGGGGATTAAAGTTATGTTTTTGATAAAGGGCCTCCCAATGAGATACACAGAACGCTTGTGCAAGTAAAGCAAAATTGACACTTTGATAGGAAAAACACTGTCAAAATTGTACCTTTTAAAAATAAAACAATTTATATCATATTTACATGTTATTGTTCTCTAAAGAGCTAAATATATCTTCTACACATTTTGTAATAAATGTTTTTAAACAAAAAAAAATGGGAGGAAACAAAAGCATTTACAAAAAGTGCTATGATTACACAACAAAAACAAAACAAAAACATTTCCATTGCTAACGTTTCCTGTAAAACCACAAACCTTCACAAAATACAAAGAGGAAACTTCCATAACGCTTCTTTAAAAAAAACTAAAAAAACACATTAAACATTCATCTCCAAATCCCAAAATAAAACACAGCCCACAAATCAGTTACACTAGTTTCCATTCATATTTCCTCAGCCCCTTGTCAATGAAAAGAAGTAGGATATTTAACACTATTCTGTTAACCTTTTGGAGTAGTGGAGCAAACAAAAACAAAAAACATGCCTGTGTGAGGTAAATGACAACACTATTGGGTTATGTACGCACAATAATTAGTATACAATGGAGCAATTTTCACAAAGGCAATCGGTGTGGCAGCTTTAACGATGTCTACAGTAACGTTTTCCTCGGTTGATGGTCAAGCAACATGGCTACTGTAGAAGGTTGGATGTGATGGGCTAGCCCTAGGCGCCACTGTTGCTTATCTCCTTCAGTGACTCAGGCACTTTGAGGCTGCACGGTTTCAGCACCTTTGGGGTGTGAGATAAAACAGTTTGAGGCGAGGCTAACTTTTGGCTCTCACTTCTGATGTCTCAATCTATGGCAATACAAGGCCTCCTTCATGTGAGATAATTCTAATAGCCCCATTAGGATACTGGCACATTTCTTTCATACAGAGTTAGTTTATGACATATCCTTATTTTTGATTAATGTTTGCAATTATGCCAATTGGCACTTTAAAATAGTCTGTACGTTATCTGTTGATTATTTGTGGTAATAGTGTAAAGTGATAAATCAAAAGATACATATATACTTTTTTGCAGAATTGTTTTGCATGAATGTTAACTTTGAGCCACATGCTTTGCCTGTGGAATCACAATGTTTATAAAACTAGTTTAACGGATTAACTGAACTGTGTTAAGTGCTTATTTAACTGGCATTGCAAGAATAAGTCTGGAATAAGATCCCAAAAAATTCCCAACCAACCATGGTTCATTATTTTATGAATATCTTGCATTCAAGAAAGGAGGGATTGCCCACAAAGGCAAACTTATTAGCATGATTGATCACCAATAATAGCTTTAGAGCACCGTTCCTGAAATGACAACTGCTTAAATTCATGTGAATACAAATATGAAGGATGGTTAATCGACCAAATGATCACCGATTTCTTAATTGGATGTCTCCACTTACAACTAGGCTCCTCTTGACCTTCCATAATAAAAATAGTTTATATTCACAAAGGCAAAGTGTTAAAGTTAAGTTCAATGTTATATTAAATAACATAGTCTTTTTTGCACAACTTTTAAAGGGTCAATGTAAGGGGTCATAAAAATATACACTTTGAGGTCCAAAGTCAGATTCATCAATATGTATAGGCCTATTTAGTTTCACGCCAAGGTTATGAACAACACATTTGCTAATTGACTTGACTGTCCATAAGCGAACCTTTAACCTTAAAAAAGTGTATTTTGTTTGCAGGCATGTCTGCAAGGTGCAAATTGTAAGCATAATTGAGTTGGTTGAGGGGGTCAGCGATAGCAGCTCAGTAGCCATGTTGAAAACCATCAGAAATGATTCCTTTGTGTCTCCATGTCCCTCATAGCGATGCTTTGGACGACCATACAGCGGCAGAGTGACGCGGGGAACCTGCTGGTTCCTCCGACCGGAGTGTTTAAAGGGTAAGAGCACGATACGGTAGAATACTGAAACACGATAGTACTAGATGTCGCTAAAACCTTAGCGTCAAGGCGCTGACTAGACCAGCCGGAGTCTTTTCACGTGTCTGGATAACCTTGTACATTGTTGAAGAAAACAATAAAATAAACTAGCAGCCAAGTTTGCATTTGGTAGACTTTGGTTTGTGGTTGATGAACGGAAAGAACTGAAGAATAGTTAGAGCCCCTTTGAGGAGTTTCAGAAAGAGCAGAAGGATATAAAGACTAAATTTCCCTTGAACACTATTGCTTCTTGTCACTAAGTGCTTCTTCAATCCTGTGGTGCATTTGTTTTTGTAGGGAACAGTAAGATACATTGTGGTGGTATGCGGAAAAAGTTTGCCTGTTCTATGATTGTGCATAAGTTTGGCTCTTCTCTGAGAAACATGATAAAGAAATGACTCGACTGACTTATGTTCTTGTTGGCTCTTGTCGGTTACATGAATCATCCGATGATTTCATAAAAAATTATACACTTTTGCGTGAACTCTAATGCAGTGAAATAACGAAGTGAAGTAATATGGTCAAATAACACTGTTGCCCAGGAGTTGCTATTGAGTACCTACTCTATAACAATAGATTACTTCTTTCTTCAGTCTGTATGTCTATCTGTCTGGCTACAATTCTATATAAGTAAAGGAGAAAATAAACATATAACATCGATAATTTGTGACCACATCCCATATCACAAAAGTTCAAAGTGCTATATGAAGATCAATGTTAAATGCACCAATTTGCACACTAAGGTCGGGCCAAGAAGGGGGGTTAGAGATAGAAAATATCACTGCAAACGTATTTCTACGCCAATTAGTCTATATTTAAATCCCAATATAAGTTAGTGTGCATCCTGTCAAAGTTTAACACTGGCTGAGTTAGTGGTGGTCTGTGGTATTGGGAATTATAAAGATTGTTGGACAAAAAAAAAGAAGGTAAATCCCAATTCAACACATCCCAACGTGACCCCTTAAGAGTTTTGCAGAACTTGCCTACTACTGTCGGTGCCTGACATCACGTACGTCGGTCGCTGCTGGTGTCAGTGTCTGCACATGTTATCCTATTCACTGGACAGAAGTGCTCATGATATCATATCAACAACAAAATACAAAACATGTTACTGGCATCATAATGCGTCCAGAGTAGCCGGAGTCACCCCCTCCACATGGGTCGAGGGGAGGCACGTTCTGTACTGGTGGGGGCAAAGAGCATTGTCATGTGTTAGGAGAGAGAGAGAGAGAGAGAGAGAGAGAGAGAGAGAGAGAGAGAGAGAGGGAGGGTGAGAGAGAGAGAGAGAGAGAGAGAGAGAGAGGAAACATGGCTAGGCTGCCTTAGGGACCCTGTACATGCCAGCAGCAGTGCGTGGGCGTTACTGGAAGGCCTGGTGGAAGCGGGGCAGTGTGGTGGGCGCGCTCAGGTTGGAAATGAAGGAAGCGGGCAGCCCCTGCAGAGCCCCCTCCCTGGCCTCGGGGCCCTCGGGGCCCTCTGGGGACCGGACCAGGGCGGCGGGCTCGTGGGCGGGGGGGTACGGGGCCCCCAGTGTCACCGCGGGGCCCGCCCCCGCAGGGTGGTACGGCGGGCCGTGCAGGGGCAGGAAATTAAAGAGCTGCGAGAAGTCCAGCAGGGAGGAGGAAGAGGCCAGGGCCTCGCCCGCCATGGCCCCCAACGCCGGCCCCGACGTGGGCATTTTGGACATGGAGGAGGCCTCGCCGCCCTCCTCCGCCAACCCCTGCGGCCCCAGCTCCAGCTTGGAGACGGAGAGCTGGGTGGCGGAGGCAGAGGCGCTGGCGGAGGCGGCGGCGGAGGAGGCGGAGGAGGAGGAGGGCATGGCACTCTGCAGCTCCATCAGGTAGGTCTCTAGCTCCCCCTTCAGGCTCTGCTCGCGCTCCTGCGCCACCGACATGGCACCGTATGAGGTAAAGCTGGGCTGTCCCAGCGGGTACTTCAGCGAGAAGGGGTGCATGGGCCCGGGGAAGGGCTCCGGGTCCAGGCCGGGCGCCGCCCCCGCCGCCGCCGCCGCCGCGTACATGTTGAGCTGCAGCGGCCGTGGGAGCGGCGCTGCCGGGGGGGGCGAAAGCTCGCCCTTGAAGCCCGCGAGCTGAGGCGCCAGGTCGCAGACGAAGGTCTCCAGGGAGTCGGCCGGCTCCGTCTTGACCCTGAGCAGCTCGCGCGCGTGGCTCTTCTTCACGTGCCGCGTCAGGTGGTCCTTGCGGCCGAAGCGCTGGGCGCAGTACTGGCACAGGAAGTCCTTGCGGCCCGTGTGCACCACCATGTGGCGGCGGACGTCCTTGCGGGTGTAGAAGCGCCGCTCGCAGTGCTCGCACCGGTGCTTCTTCTCCTTGGCGCCGTTGGACGACTTGCCGGCGTGCGTCTTCAGGTGCTCCAGCAGCACGGCCGTGCTGGCGTACGGCTGCAGGCACACCTGGCAGGTGAGGTCGCCGCTGTGGGCGGCGTGCAGGGCCAGGTGGCGCTTGAAGCCCAGCTTAGTGTTGTAGCTCTTGCCGCACTGCGGGCAGGCGAAGGCCTCCTTGTAGGGGTCGTGCGTGTGCAGGTGGTTCTTCAGGTGGTCCTTGCGGTGGAACATCTTCTCACAGTACGAACACTTGTGGTTTTTCTCGGGGGAGTGAGTCGCCGTATGCCTTTGGACACACAGAGAGACATGGGGGTCAGGCTGGGGGCTCGCGCACACACACACACAAACAGACAACACAGACACACACACATTTCAGAAAATAATAAAACAAGGGTTTCATGTTGGCATACTATTCATAACACAACAGGATCAGAGAGAGACAGCGGACAGCGTTGTGTAGGGACAAGAACACGGTACATATCAGTGTGTAGAGAGAGAGACAGGACAGTGTTGTGTATGGACAAGAACATGGTACATAACAGTGTGTAGAGAGACAGGACAGTGTTGTGTAGGGGCCAAAACACAGTACATATCAGTGTGTTTAGAGAGAGAGAGACAGAACAGTGTTGTGCAGGTGTGTAGAGAGCCAGAAAAGACAGTGTTGTGTAGGGATCTGAACATGGTACATGTCAGGGTATAGAGAGATGGGACAGTGTTGTGTAGGTGTGTTGAGAGAGACAGGACGGGGTTGTGTAGGGATCAGAACACGGTACATGTCAGTGTGTAGCGATAGACAGGACAGTGTTGTGTAGGGATCAGAACACGGTACATGTCAGTGTGTAGAGAGAGATGAGAGGCATGGGGGGGGAGACGACGACTCTGTACCGTAGCAGCTTGTATTTGGAGACGAAGGCCTTAGTGCACTCGGGGTGGGAGCATCTGTACGGCCGCTCCCCCGTGTGCGAGTATGAGTGCACCTTGAGCTTCTCCACGCTGTTGAAGGCCTTCTGGCACACCTGGCAGGGGAAATTCTTTTTGGGCTTCCCCTCGGCTCTCCTGCGCCTCCCGGTGGCCGGCATGAGTTTGGCTTTCTCCAGGACGTGTGGACGGGGCTCCTGGGGACCCGTGGCCATGGCACCCTAAGGCAGAGCGGCTCCGGGGACGGCGGCGCGGGGCCCGACGCGCTCTGAGGCAGGCTCTCTGTCCAGCGCTATGTGCTCAACACGGCCAGGACTGAGGGGCCTGGGAGGACAGAGCTGCGTTAGCTTATGACACACAAGCACATGAGAAGAGGGCTGGGATCGCTGCTTCCTCTGGACTTTAATGTAGCGCACTTTGATCCAATATTGCCAACCACACGAATGTAGTTTGGCTCATGGTTTGTTTTCTTCTCAAATTCTACTTCCCAAATCATTTTAAGGGAGCCATTTGTGCAAAAAAAATTGCACAAGCTAACACTGGAAATACCGCACCGATATGTAATTTGAAGAAGATCATAAAAACAATTAGATAAAAATGATAGTTAAATTATATGGATTTCTTGGTGAATATAGTTGAACGCTGGTTATTATGGTTATTAAGCTAAACGACTTCATTGTACTTCTCCAATTTTGTGCTTTCTATAAAAGCGCTTTATTTTAGGAAACAGTGTTTCTGCTATCATCCAAGTGCCCCTTCAGAATTGGCACTGTGCCAGCTGCGCGATCTCTGAGCGTTAAATATCACACAGTATCTTCATTCAGTGCCATTCAGATCCTCACAGAACTTTTGACATAATCACTTTTGATAACACGTTGGAAAAGCCTGTTAGTTTTATTCTCTCCAAATAAAGAAGCAGTCTTTACGGTAGCTTGAACAAAACCAAAGGTTTAATGTAACATTTAAACTGATTAATTTATAACTAAGTTTTTCCTATTTCCTTCAAAAGCCTGCTTGGAGCCAGGATGAAAAATGAAGATTGCTTCAACCCATCTGTGTTGCTCACATTAAATAACTACAAATTAAACATCTAAAGTAAAGGTTTCCAGAGAGATTTCGTTAATGTCATTATGGGAAAAGATAATCGTTCTCCTGTACTTTTATTTTGTTCTGATCTTTAGGTCAGGCCCCATGTCTGTGTTCTGCCTTTCTTTTCATTGTGTTTCAACCCCTCTACCCAGCTTTCTAGAAATATAAACATACACCAAAAACTATCTCTAGGTCTTCCAGATTAATTATAATTAAAGGTTAAGCAATAACATCTACTGATTTTCAATACGATTGTAGTTTTCATTTGAAATAGTATTAGTACAATAAATAAGTAAATGTCATGGCAATCTCTCTTACAATTTGAAAGTAGTTCAAATGTTTTGTGTTTCTAGATTTATAAAACCTATAAAAGTGACAAAGTTAAGAATATATTCTTCTTTAATAGTCAAGATTGTCTTTAACGTGACATATATAATTAGGTTTTCAAAGAGGTATTTTCTGTCCCTATACCTCTGTTTCCAATATGATTTAACTTTTAACTCAACTTTGAAAGCCGAAAGCTATCAATAAACAGAGGATAGAGGCATACGATATCCAACAATGCATAGTTTATCATAAAAGGACGATTATAAAAAACCAAACAAGATTTATCATGTAAACAGCCCTCAATGCTTGCTACAAGATGATCTTAACATTCAACAATATTGAAATGATATAAATAACAACAGCAAGAAAGAACACAAAATCAGAATGCTCGCAGATGATTGTAAAAAAACAGAACGCTTTATGACGACACAAGATTATTAAAGAGCACTTATTGGTGCATCCTGGGATTTATTGAACCCAGAAGCTAGGGTATCTGGTAATCAATGATCAGTGAAAGATCTGAGGAAAGTATCAGTCCACAATTTATACATAACATTAATGCAGGGTTGATTTCAAACCTTTGATTTGATTGTAACTCTTACAATGTTTACTACTAGTACTACAACTACTACTACTACTACTGAAAGCGTACTACTACTACTACTACTACTACTACTACTTCTACTACTACTACTGCTACGACTACTAATGAAAGCCTACTACTACTATTACTAGGTAATAGGAGTACCACAAATATATAACTCAATGAAGTAGTATTTTAGTTCTGAAAAACATTCAGCTCTGAAGGGTATATCACACAAAATAATATGTATTAATAGTAATAATTATTATTATTATTATAATAATAATAATAATACAAATAATAATGATAATATAATAAGATAATAAGAAAACAGAAGCTATCATATAACTTGTTTAGCTAGATTTCCAGAAACACTTTTCAAATCTGCAATAGTGTCAATAACTTTTTGTAGGACATAGTTAATTTGTTCCACGTAAACATAATGCTCCCTCTTAATATTGAGTGCCTTTATAATAAGTTAAAACACACCTACATTCTCCTGTGTAAACAACGTAAACAAAACCAAGAAAGAGTTGAAAACAAGGCTTTTTGGGCTTTTTTGCACACAGGATTTCTGTTACTCAGATTCACAACAAGAATAGTTTCTGTTTGGCAACAGACCTTCACTACCACTCCTCAACACTTTCACATAATAATCAATTAGGATTTAAAGCATATTAACAATTAATTCAAAAACACCAAACTGACATAAGCATTAATACATGATGAGCACATAGACTGCAATTGAACCAAATAGTCAGTGGTCATCCTATCATGAAAAAAACAATGACAAACTATTGAAACCAGTAGGCCTACTGTGGATTGAAACCAATATGGTGTAGGTCTATTTAATTAATTGGTTAAAAATCCACATCATAAACACAGCACTAAACCACATGGTGCTAGCATTGTGTTCAGTAAAGCCATCACCATATCAAGAGGCAACTTTCAGCCATCCAATAACAAAATCTTGCACAAAGTTGCATCAACTTTCTCATGTAGCCTATCGCCATCTCGACCACAACATAAGGAAGATTTTTCAGGATTTTACACTACCGGGGTTTGTGTACCTCCCCAGATCTCTGGCCATGTTATGTAGCTTTGAAACTTGTTTAGAGATCATTAATTCAACCGACATATACATCTACTACGATGGGCCATTACTTGCTTATACCAATCAGTCAGGTTATTTGCAACCTGCTACAAGCACAAAACCCACTAGGCTTTTAACAACTGTCGGAAAGACAGTGACTACTGGCCAGAATAATTGCAAAACAATAATATATGATATATAAACTAATTACTTTGTCTTAAGTCCTCCCTCCATTTTGTCAGTTTGTTGACAAACAGCGTCTCTCCCGTGTTTTGTGGATTGGGGGTTTTAAGAATCTCAGTGGTGAGGAAGAGAACTTGTAGCTGATCAATATCTTCTATGGATGAAAGTGTGATCGCATGAAGCTCGGAGCAGAAGACCCTGATCAAATGCCATTGTTGCCTTCTCCTTTGGGGCATTTCGCGTTACCGTTTTGCAAGTGAGATGCTTCATTCGATAAGGTTGTGTTTACACTGCTTATAATGAAGCCTACATGTGAGGCAAAATGCAATGTGAATGCTGGCAGCATGAATTTTGGACACTATTATTGAATCCAAGTGCGCGTGTGTTCCTGTCGGCGGTCATCGCGGTGCCGTTGTTATTACATTTAAAAATAACTAAACTAACTAACTGGGATCAAGTTTTTCCAGTTTTCTTCATTCTGTTAGCTCCTATGGTTGTTAACACTTACGGACATACGACATGACAACACTATAAGGAATGACAATAATTTATTTAAATTTTCTCAGTCCTACTTAAGCCTTCCCTTGGTTTTCTCTGTGGTCCCACACTGGGTACTGATTAACACCAACTTTTTCCTCAGCTCACCCCTCTCCCATAATTTAAATAACCCCGATATTTTAATTCAAGAACTGAGTAACAATTTACTTATTTCACACCAAACTTACCCCGGACGCTTTAACATCCTTTCTGTTGGGTTTTTCTTGACTTTCAACTATTTTCCGAATTTTTAATAATTTTTTTCTCATATTTTTTGCTAGACGCGACGGGCCTGAAAATTGTTTGCTTTCGCCTCTTTCCAGCAGCCATTGTGTGTATGCGCTTCAGTCCAACCAAACTATATTTGGCCACGCCCCTCGTAGTTCCTCCCATTTCTTATTTTTGATTTGTGTAAGGTCCTGTCACTTTCATTTCAATGTCATTTACAGTCCCTCTTAATTCAATTCAATTTTTGGACTCGCTAGATATACTGTCAATCGTTTTAGGGATTCGTTTTGCTTTCTCGAACAACAATGGGTTGGCTAACACAGCAGCAAAGTTATCCTATTGGTCCAGTGTCCTGCCATTCTATTCGGCCTTCTACGCGAATCCTGTGCGTAGTGCGCCTCATTGGCTGGCCGGGCTGTCCGTCTCCGTGACCGTGCGGCCGGGTTTCCTGGTGCGCTGTTGCTGGCGGTGCGGGTCAGTGAGTGCAGCAGCAGATAGCTCGACGGGAGCCTCGTGGGCAGCTCACTGCCGCTGCTAGGAAGCTAGTTACATGTCGTAAAGCGTCAACTGCTACAGCGGTCGCTGTTACCGAACCACCACCACCGAGTGCCTAGAGTACACAATTAAAACGGCATGTGATGCCAGTCTGACGTTGTATATGACAGTATAATTTCCAAACAAACGACTAACCGCAGAATTGTTCTACTGCGTGTTGTTGTGGTAGAAGTGGTGGTGGTTGAGTAACCTTCGATCTAAGCCATACCAAGGTGCATTTCCTGACTGTTGTGTGGGCTAGTGGTCCATACTGTAAAGGTAAGCTTTCAAACTGCACACCAGTATTGGTTGCACGTCAATTTTACGTGTCTCGTATGTATCGTTAGTTGTAGTTCTGTTTCGTGTGCATCGTCCATACAAACCGATTTCAATGTAGCCCATGCCATACAAAAGTATGGGTTTGGCAATTTCAACGAAGGTCAACTTAGAAAATGTCAACAAAGTTTCAATGCTCCATATTGATCTACGAAATTGTATTCAGCTGTTTCCCAAACTCACAATATTGGGTCTAGGGTCGGTTTCTCAAAACATATCTGGTAGCCTACTTCTTGTTGCCTACTTTATAGACTAGATAAGGACATATAAGGTATGGAGGTTATTTGATGATAAATTAGGTTAGAAGTGACAACTTCTTTGCGAGTTTGATTGCTTTTGTCTGCGCGACTCCAATTGTATTCATATACTTATAATAGATTATAGGGGTTTTAGGCTACATAATAGGTTACTTAAGCAATGATTTAAGATTTTTGAAACAGAATGCATTTGCATTGCATTATTTTATTTAGCTTTCTTTATGTCTGAGCAATGCTTCGTTTGTACTTCTTCTTAAGCATCAGAACCAGGGCTTTGTGAATGTGGGCCAGGGTTATTAGGATGTGGTTCGTTTGTAAACTATTGTTTAGGTTTATACTGCATATGAGACGACACTAATGCAATACCATTATCCCAAATGCCCACAAGGTGGATCTGCTGGATCCTTCCCTAGTTAAAGCATGTTGTGACTTTTTCTTTTTTATTCAGACTTTATTTAGAGAAATCCCGAGTTCATTGAGAGTTACACATTACACGTTTAAATAAACAACCCTGTGAGATAGTCATGCATTTCCACATGAAGCAGAAACAGCTTTGTAAGATCTTTGAAACCAAAGTGAGTGAGACGTTTTATTGCTCTGATTGGGTTATCCTGTTATGAAATTGTGTTTGGTTGCCTGGATACCAATTCCATGAAGAAGGAAAAACTTTGAAAATAATGATGAAATAACACAACGATGTGCTTTGTATAAATTAGTTCACCTGAAATGGCTGGCTAAACAGGTATTTATTTATATAGAGGATATTAAAGCTAATGCCGTACCAGCCATGCACTTAATTTATTTTTTATTGTTCTTGCAGGTCAAAATGGATAAAAACACACGGAAACTCCGTAATCAGGACATCAACCCATGCATCGAAGTAAGTTGAGTGAGCTTCGGGAGAGTTCATTGAATTTCAATAGCTGCCCTAAGAATCTTTGTTTCTTTCATCTTAAAATGTTCCTAAAAGAAAAAAGTATTTTTCTTCCCCTCCAGGAAAGTGATGGGTCTCAAAGGTGTTTGGATGCCCACAACTATGACAAGTCCATGTGTTCACCCTATTTCATAAACTACAAGAACTGTAGGAAGTATTGGGTGAGTATTTTCTGAAAAGCTTTATAAAAATGATTACACAGAGGATCTGAGAGACGCTACTCAAGGTCAACACCAAAGATGCTTTCCTACTTGCGGGGAGCAGTGTGTGTGCGTCCTCAGTGTCTCCGTTACAACAAGCTAGCCAATGCTCTTGAGGTCCTTCTTGAAAGCGGGATCAAAGCAGGGCTATGTAGCTCCTGGTTTGTGAGTTCGCTGAGGTTCTGGGAAAACGGCCACAGTGACTTGGGATGTCATTTTGTGGTAACTTAATAGCATACCTGCAGTGCACGCATTGCACACATACTAACCAGAGAGAAGGCTATTTACTGCAACTGCACTTCAAGGAGAGGGATGTTCAACCCAGGTCAATGCTTTAAAGTCTAGTCCAATGTCAACATGCTGGCTGTTGTGTCAGCATCACATGTTCTGATCATGAAGCTTCTCAATACCCCATCACCTGACTATCCAACCCAATTGAAAAAGGGATAAACAAAAGTGTCGGACCACAACGTGATACTATGATTCTATAACACTGTTTCTCTGATGGAAGATAAGCATTTGTATTGAGGCCATTAATGTTAATTTGGTGTATGTCATATTTGCATCAGTCGAGCAGCCAATTGATGTTCTGCCAAACCGGCAAAATAGTGCAAAGTCAAGTACCTCTCATTTATTTCCAAATAAAGAGATGAGAACCCTTTGAATGTTCCTTTTTGTTTCTTTAAAGCATAACCTCATGGTGCAGCGGAGGAGAGAGGGGGTGAAGCCGGAGATGCCCACTGCTGAGGAGAGGAAGGAGATCCTGGCTGGGCTGGGTGGCAAGCCGTACTGAAGCGGGCTCCTCGGGAGCTCCTCCTCCTCCTGACGACAGCCCTCTGGGTCTCAGCCCGGCCGATAGGAGCCCATAGGAGCCCATGGATTGGACTGGCCCGTCCTGGTTAGCTCTGCGTGGTAGCTGTCGGGACACTGCACTGCAGAGTACCTGGCTGTGTTCCCAGACAACATGGTGGTGCGGGAAGAGGAGGCTGTAGGTTCTATCGTAGCTGGGTTATAATTGGGATCCGGAAGACATACTGTATCTGATGCTCTGTCTCCATCCATGTTTGTATGTGTGGTTGTGTTGTGTTAAATTATAATGTGTAAAATCTTATGGAAGAGTGATGAATATTGTACACACTTGGCAGTATGCTGTGTCATGTGTGAAATAATACATTAAAGTGTAACACGTGTCCCAGATGTCTCTTACTATGTTACAACCGCAGTTACTTTGCACTGTTTACTTCCTACTACAGGTTCCCAAAGCTGTAGCGTCACACAATGTACTAAGTACAAATCATACATTTTCCACACCCGTGTGTGATGTTTGGTCCTGGCTCCATGGTTTTAGCCGGGCTGTTGCCCCTAACCGGACCCACAACGCTAGAACCCTGAGGTGTAGCATTCCCTCAAGGGGACAATATGTTTGTTAACCCACAGAGGTTATCCGTACCCAAGTCCAAATCAATGTGATACCTAATGGGTTTCAGCCATGACGAGACCTACCAACCCATCAAGTGTCCCTTGCATTAGAATTAAAGCTATCACGGCTGTATGTTTCCTAATCAGTCATCTTAAAATCTAATTTCATGAGCCAGACCTGGGGACAGGACGACTGCACTACCTCTACCCACCGATAAGAGACACTCCCTGATGGGTAACTCAGTGTAGTGTCTGCTTATTTAACAGTGTTGGCTGGTTCGCAGCATACTGTCCATCCAGTTATTACTAGGTCTATACATAATCTTTAATGGCATTTCATTCATAGGGTTCCTACTAGAAAACGAAATCTTGTCAATGCATCCGTTAGAATTAAAATATCATACATTGAGTCTTTAGGGATTTTTTGTGCCTGCATCGTTTAGAATTTATAACATTAATTTCTTACTTCCTTGCAACATTCATCAGATGATCTTAAAAAGCAATATTTCCTACTTAGAGGTTTGATTATACAAAGTCCCTTCCAGGCCGCAAAATTAATCAATGTTTTATTCTTTGAGATCAGTTGAGTACAATAACTTTTGTGACAAAATCTTCAATGCTGTATTTCCATTGATTGATAAATGTAAACTTGGATGATCTGAAGTGGGTCAACAGAGGAACAATGATGGTGTTTCTTGTGGGATGATAAGGTTGGTTCTTTCTGTAGAACACAGTGAATATCTTTAGAGACCTTTTAAAACTGACTTGCTTTCATATGAGTATTAATGTACACTATGAATCACCTTTGAATCCTTTGATTCTACTGCCCACGATGTGAAAATTTCCCCATAGGAATCATGTAGACCCATTGTTTCTCTGAAGATGCATGGTAAATGCCGCCAGTATCTTCCCATGACCCATTAGAACAAATACTTTGCCACAGTAAAAAAAATAGCTTTTCATCAATGTTGCATCGGTCTCTGATCTTGCAGATTCACTTTGTAAAACATCAGACCGAGATTCACTTTGTAAAACATCAGACCGGTCAGTTCCAGTTCCTGACAGAACCCCTGTCCTGGTTCTTGCTCCAGACTCTCTGGTCAACCCACCGATTCTAAGTCTTATGCATGATTCAGAATGCAAGGCCTCACATCTGGTGTTCGACCCACCTCACATCTTGCGACTCTACATCTCACTCCACATCCTCAATGTTGTATCTAGAACATTCTTTGTTGCGATGCACTACTTAACATTTGACTAACATGAATAATTACATTTTAATCTCCCAACCTATGTTTTTTAATTTTATGGCACCCTCATCAGTTGTTTGTTTTGATCTATTATGGATTCTATGCTTTGATTGGTCTCTGCCTCACCTGGAAGTCACTTAATAACTAAATGGAAATGTAAACCAAATTTACAGTGTTTTTACTGATAAATTGTATGATTCTTGATTATAATTAAATCACTTCTGCATTTGGCTAATGTGTTCTCTTAATTCTTCAGTCCGACTCTTACTAAACTGCGCCCCCTGGCTCCCATATGTTCCAAATGTCATAAGTAAATTAACTATGTATGCCTACATTTTTGTCTAGCCTAGATGCATAAAAAAAAATTGGTACCTCAAGCATACATGCTATATTTTCCTAAAGTAATTTTGATTGATCGTTTTCTGATTCGAAAAATATATTTGTTCTTCATACATTCCTGTAAACCAAGGATGTGCTAATGTGCATGGATACAGTCAGACCGATAGATGGCGTACTTGGTGTACAAACTGGAGCCTGAAGCTGTGAAGCAGCGTTACCTACTCATTTGATGCTAATGTTTGTGTCACTTTTACACATCTTTGGTGAATACTCACTGGCTAGAGCCAGTACGGTTACCTTAAAAGTCTTAATTTTTCCTGAGGAGTTATGGATGCTTTTGTTGGGGTCTGTAATTCTTTAGGGTAAGTATATGAACTTAATTAACTTGTAACTTTAAATATAAATCACCGTTATTCCATGCTGTGCTCATGTGTTTCTCTTATTTTTCCTCTTTTATACCAGAAGCATTATCAACTTTAACCCTGATTTTGAGTGAGATTTTGAGTTTGTCATACCTCTTGTCATTTAAAATATTGGCCAGATTACCTGTTTGGATATCTCCTCTGATCCATGCTGCCCACCGTCTGAGGAGCGACCGGGCTCGTCGGAGGAAGGCCTACAGGCTAATGCAGCGCAAACTGGTGGGTCCAGATGCAAGCAAGACAATTTTCACACCAACCACCTACCCTTTTTGCACTCATAGCCACCGGCATGGAGGCTATGCCCTGCCCAGTACTGGTTTCATGGTTAAATGATTTTGTCTTCACACCATAGACAGAGACTAGCCTAACTGTAGAGGTCATGCCTTTGATACCATGTGAAACGTTGTCTTGTTACACGACCCCTTATGACTGTTCTGCCCCTTGAGAATACAAGACCTACAACAGACAGAACTTTGTTTCGTCTTTGTGACTTTTGTTCAGCTCATTCATTCATTAATAGTAAATCCCGGGGGACTCATTGAAGTGTTTATGTTTTGGGATTCATGTGAAACAGAACAAGATGGTTCATGTAGGCCTATAACATGAATAACATTAATAACCAGTAATAATAAACAGTGGGCACAAGCTCATTCCATCATAGAAAAACATGAGTGGCCTCCAAGTGATCAGTGGTCGGTGTTTGTCAATCGCTTTGACACCCTGGCATTTTGCCTAGCAACACAATTGTTGCCATTTTTCTCAGGTTGCTTGCCAGCAGGGGTGTTGCTAGACCTAGAGTTTTACTGGGGCACAGGCCCCCAACTGCCAACACTTTTTTTTTTTACGTGTGCACAATATGAAATAGATGGATACAGAAGGGTATGTACGAGCTTCAAAATCATTGTCACTGTCATACTGTAGGCTATATTAAAGCACTGGTAAAGGTAAAGATGCAAAGATGGATTCATGAGTACCGTACAATGATATTTATTTAAACACATACACATCTCAAAGATTTACAAATAAGGTAACTGACAAATAAACAAAAAGTCTCTTTATGACCTTCACCTCTTTATCAGGAGAAGTCTACACATCTATATTTATTTAGAAGCTGTGTGGAAACAGCATAATTTTGCCAGAACGACATGTACTAAAAAGTTAAGAAACAAGGTTTAAAACTAATAGAATTTCTGACTTAAGGTGAGGTGGCTCATTTCCACCAATCAACCTGGAAAATGTTATAGAACCATCAAAGCTCTTAAATTAAACGAAATAAGGCCATACACTACTGCATAGAGCCTTTTCAAATGATTATTTTTTCATTATTAAGCTGTTTCGCCGCGCCTTCATGGTGGCAAAGCGGTCAATAACTTGGCTTTGACTCACTTTGCATAGTTGCTCCTTTTCAATGGACAAAAGAGAAAGTTGGTGAAGCCTTCCTTGCCCCATGGTTGACCTAAGCCAGGTGTGGAGCCTTCTCGACACACTGAAAGATCGCTCACAACTACAACTGTGTACAGGAATTGTGAGTGCAATCTGAATTATCTGTGTCAGTGTTGGGAACATTGTTGGATCCAGTATGTTAAAAACACCCTGTATATCCATAATTTCCTTTTTTGTGTTAAGAAAGTTTTTGTCCACTAAAACTTCCTCAATTTTTGAAGACAGACAATTTTTCATTCATTATTAAATTTCCGCGTGTGCGTGCACGCATGGTGTGTGTGTGTGTGTGTGTGTGTGTGTGTGTGTGTGTGTGTGTGTGTGTGTGTGTGTGTGTGTGTGTGTGTGTGTGTGTGTGTGTGTGTGTGTGTGTGTGTGTGTGTGTGTGTGTGTGTTATAAAACTACAGGCTACAGACGCTCAGTATTGAAAAACTGATGCTAATTATGTGGGCAACATTCTCTAACAGCAATCAAGTGGTCATTGTTTGTGTCAAACAAGTTGTGAATTTGTTGTAACGTTAAAACAGGAGATGACTTACTCTGTGCTGTTTCCAGCTCCCGTGGTTTCCAATGAAACATTCAGAAGAGTCACGTGGACGAATCCGGAAATAACTGATTTTTTTCATTGGTTGTTGCGTTAAATCTTACCCAGACACAGTAGGGCTATTTTCTGATTGGCTTTTATATAGCCCCTTTCGTTTTTTGATTGGCTGGTAACTAAGTGGCAGGCTCGACTGAAGACTCCCGAGGCAGCAGGAGATGCACTTCATGAATCCTGCCGATTCCATAGCGCGAGCGGCGCTTCTGCAGATTAATTTAATAATGATCAATGGAATTTTACTGGGGCACTGGAGACTTTTACTGGGGCACGTGCCCCAGTAAAAAGGGGCTGACGACGCCTCTGCTTGCCAGCCTGGGGGGACGGACCTTAGAGATTGAGCAGTGTCTGAAATGGGATCATTCTAGACACTGTCATCTGCCTTAAAATAGTAGAGAAAAGTGTATACACTTTCCTATAGTAGCATGTTATGGTAGTATATTATACTACATTAATGCATTGAGAATTGGATTCTTTGAATATACATGTATATATATATATACATGCACGTAAAAAAACACAGATTGGCCAGTAGATGGCCCAGATTAATGTATTATTCCACAGCACAGCATGGGCTCAAAGTAAATGGGTTATTTTAGGTATGTATATTACTGATATAACATTTCTATGCTGGCTGAATATCCTCAACCAAAGTGTCTGTTGCTGTCTGAGTGGGTAATGTATAATTTAAAAAAGACACAGGTGTTACAATATCACACAAATGTGATGTGTAAATTGAAATGTAGGACCTTTTTGTCCCTGTATCTGTTTTTGGAGGTCTTTCACAATGTGGGCATGAAGGAGGAAGGAGAGTGCCCCCCTACCTATGTTTACCCTGAGCAGGTGAAGACGTTGATCCGCTCTGTCTTCCCAGAAGACATCTGTGACTACCCGGACCCCTGCCACCTACAGGTAATCCCCCTTCACACACTTCCAATCTGATTAAGCATTGGCAGTTAGGTTGAATATTAAAGTTAAATATGCATAGAGCGTCTGCTCTATCAGCTCTATGCATATGTCCAGGCTACGAGCTACACAGGTGGTGTACCTAAAGACTGTGCTCCATCAAGCGGTGCATTTTTTGGTTTGAGTTCAGTAGAAATCGTAGCCACCTAGAAGCCAGAGAATGCGGGTTTACTCATTTTTCAATAATGTATTTTCCTAATTAAAGAAATTCCATCGAGGTGTTTACCTTTTTTTTTTTATGGTGGGATTTGAATCCTGACTTTTGGTGATGTTTAACTCTGTGTCCCTCCAGGTGGTGTATATAACCATGGAGGATCTGCACAAACTCAGCTAAAGCATTTGTTGTTTAAGGTTTTGAATAATTTGTTACAAAGGCCATATTCAACTTTGGGTTTGACTCTGTTTTCCATGTCAAGCGCCTCATAATTAAAACAATGGTCATGGTTATTTTCATTCCTTGTTTTAGAAGTGCTAGAACAATTAGATATTTGTTTTTTTCAATATTTGATGAGGGCTATCAGTGTGACGTCTAGGGGCGGGTTGACATATTTGAAATAAACTTTAACTATTTGAAACGTGAAAAAAACATTCTCTAAATGCAAAGATTACAAAGCTAGAGTTTTAATAATGTTGCCTTTGACTATCTGAAGATAGGTGGCGCCGGAGTATCTTCATTAGACATTGGCCGCTATACGTTTGAATTATTCCTTGTCGTTAAAAAAAAAAAAAAAAAGACGTCCCTGTTGTTTAACAATAAGAAATTATGATAATCGTTAAATTATTAAAGTCGGTCACTACCAAATTAAACTACGTGTGTACAAACATCCGGTTTGAAAGGTTAATTCTGGGTAAAGTGTAAGTAACATGATAAACTGGAATTGGTGACATCAATATATTTTTTAGATTTAATGCCGTTTCAAATGTTTACTAGCAAGATTACATTCAGCCTAGATTTGATGGCCATTTGGTGTGTTATATTAAAAAGACAACGACTTTTACTTTGAAAAGCGAGGTACGGTTGAGCGGAAACGTCGGTGTGTGTGAACCAGTGTTTCTGTGAGCTTGACATGTTTTGCTGAAGTTGCGTGTGTGCGGAGTATACAACACGCGCTGGACTGGAGGGAATATTCACCTTTTGAGTAAATGTTATGCTGGTCGCTCGTTTATTTTTGAAGGGCTTGCATGACGGAAAATTGTTTCACCTTCAAGAATGTAAAACTTTTTAGAAGTGCCATGCTCGGCCCGAGGACGTGGCTTGGATAACAATTAAGATACTATATTTATAGATAGGGGAGTTCTTGAAGGTTTTTTTAGAGCTGTCCGTTGCAAGAAGATAACGTGGAAGGAAAAATGGATGATGAGGATGGTAATAACATTTCAAGATTTGGCCCGAAAGAGGAGAGTACTGGGACCGCGGACAGTGAGGGAGGGTCGGAGGGGCGCTCCGAGCTCCTCATGTATCTTACCTGTCCGCCGGAGAGATACAGGACAGCCAAGTTCTCGCTCGCAGCCTACGTCCTCTGTTGGGCGCTACTCAAGTGGTATCAGGTAAGATTTAATGAAAGATTGAATGCATGTTTGGCGCCTGTTCAATATAATACAGCAACGCTTCTCTCGAGCGTCGAAGAGTTATCAGGACAGCTGACACTGAAATCAATACTTTTTTTGTCGATGTCGTAGGGCCTAGTCTCTGGACGTCTAAATCCATTATGCATTGTTTGCTGAGTAACAACCCCCCCCCTTTGCTGATAATAAAACACATCTAAAATCAGACCAAAGGCTTACTATATTGAATATATTGTATTGGCCAGTTTAAGAGACCTGCACAAGGAATAACCCTAAATAAGAAATAGTTCACATTAACATCGGCCCATGCCATGAGTTATACTGATTATCTCATCTTGGCTTTTTTCTTTCCTCATATTGACCACTGTTGTTCATCAATAAAGTCACAGAATGTAGTCCACTGTTGTCTTTATGCAATAGACAATGTGTAGCTGTCACGGCTTTCATAAGCCGATACCAATGGGTAGGCCTACTATTTCCTCTTGTGGAACAAATGTCTTACTAACGCCCATGGGGGCTTTTGGATCCTGGCCGTGTGGATGACAGGGCTGTTGATACGGGTGAGAGTTTCACCGCTGTTCCTCCATATGTAAATACTGAGGAATGTAAAAACTTGATGGCAGCCCGCCAGCTAACCTAATATCACCGGACTGACTATGTTCTGTTATAAACTATCACCTACTATGTAACATTAATCTCAGCCTCTTGTCTTCTCCGGGAGTATTTGCTCGGCCTCGCGGCAGTGAAGACAGGCTGGCACAGACATCACTGTATGCCAAGTTGACACAACCATTAGCCTGCCTACTAAGGAGAGGGTGTGTCAGCAAAGAAGGGAAAGGTGAGCGTGGGGGGTGGGGCACGAATCACCCCAGCTCCCCACCGTCCCTGGAAGCGTTGAGGGAAGCAGGCCCTCAGTGGAACCGGGCACAGATTCTCGTGGCTGCCGCTTCGCCGCTGTGCACAGGGACAAGCAAGGTCATGTCTTGAGTTTGCCTGTGAGCCGCCTCCTCCCTCTTCCCCTTCTCCCTTATTCCTTCTCCCTCCGCAGCCTGGGCTCCAGACGCCAGGCAGGGAGGTGTGTTGCTGACGGTGCAGGCCCCAGGCCGGTCAGATCCTCCCCGTGCCTGTTGTCTGTGTCTGCATTACTGAGCTGTTTCTCTCTCCAACATGCCAGTGCTGCATTTCAATTCTAAGCTTCTTCTTGGCAGGAGTGTGATTGAAGCGTGATGAGGTCATTCAGAGTTTGTGCATGGCCATTGACTGTAATGGCACAGGGATGATCAACATTCAGAGGAACATGCTAGGGGAACAACAAGTATTTATTTTTGGTTTATTTTCCATTCAACACTTGACCTCTGGGATTGTGTAGGCGGGACGCCACCAGTATACGGAGCGATTGTCCTCGCCTTGGGCAGGCGCCTCTTGTGTCACAGTCGAGGTAGAAAAAAACAAAGCTTACCAGCCCGAACAGTTTTGAGAAGATAAAGGACCATTCCCAAAGGCTTTCTTTTGACTCGTCCACATGGGCGACTGGGCATGTTAACCCCCACAGACTAACAGCGCCTCTGCTTGCTGACAGACGAGTGATGACTTGTAGTGGCTGTTTCCTCTGACTCGGCTTCTATACCGTTAACACTCCCCTGCCTCCACGCATGTTCCATTATCTCTAACCAGCGTCTCACTCACTGATTGAGTGGGCTGCAAGAACACATTCATTAAGGGCTGTTAATAACACTTGTTTAGGCTTCATATGACATTCATGGCGTGATTGGAAACCTGCAAAGTTGTAGCTCTTCTCTCTTTACATCAGAACATATAGCTAGACAAAATTTGAAGCACACTTTAACTAGTAAATATCATGGTGGCTATAGTCCTACACTACGTGCTTTGTCAAAAGCTTTATATTCTGGGGTTTGACTAAGGATTAGTTGTCCCTGATCTGTAGCAACGTTTTTTTCTTATTTTCAATGTTTGCAAAGACCCCCCCAAGGTGGAGTTAACCCAGAATATCCGGTGCTCGTATTAAATAGGATTAAAGTCTACAGTAACAACGTCTTGTTTGTAATTTTCCAGTCACACTATTCAGACACATTTCCTTTTGTGTTATCGTCTTTCTCCACAGAATTTATGAAACGGTTAGTAGTATTAATGAATATAGTGTTCGCACACACACTTTCCATTTAAATTCTACCTGAGGCTAAATGGGTAATAAACTCAAACTCTTTTTTTCTCAACAGAATTACGCTTTTTTAAAGAATAGCTAGTGGGTAACACCACATTTGGCATCCAAATCTGAATCTTCAGGTCTGGCTAGCCAATCAGTATCTGTAGATGATAATTCACTATCTTGCAATCAGCTACAAGGTGCACATGCTAATGGTTAACATGAGCACAACCGTAGCATCAGTATAGTACTCAGTGTAAGGAAAGTCCTCAGGGTGCAGCTAGAAGGGGCTGTGAGGTCTTGGATTTAACAAGCCGGTAGATGGACAGGGGTAAAAATGGAAGCTTAAGTCTTCGTCCATCAATTACTGCTCTCATTAGGCTTGTCAATCACAGACTCCTGTAAGAAATATATATATATACATATCATTTGGCATGGAGCTCCTTGGGGGTTTTGAGAAGATGTTGGAGGGTAGGGTAAGCCTGAAAACTCGGACCAACTAGCATCATCGCATTTTGTCGATATGCCTTGGCTTCATGTAACACATGAAGTTGTTACAGAGGTAATTGCTTAGGGAGCTTCATTTATGTGTTTGTTTTGTCTATTTCTAGATTTCATTGCCCATTGGGAAACAAGAACGCAGCAGGGTTTTACAGCTAACAGTCTTTGAGTCACTTTTTCAGCTGTGTCTGTTGCTGTCATCTTGCCTTTATAGCGCACACCGCAGAAGGCACACTCTCTGTACAAAAGCAGCTGGTGTGGATGTGTGTGTGTGTGTGCGTGTGTGTGTGTGTGTGTGTGTGTGTGTGTGTGTGTGTGTGTGTGTGTGTGTGTGTGTGTGGTGTGTGGTGTGTGTGTGTGTGTGTGTGTGTGTGTGTGTGTGTGTTGCGGATGTGCGAGTTGAACTGCATGCGTCTGGTTGGTACCAAGAATACGAATCAGAGTGGACGTATTGGACCACCTCAGATATTTACCCTATTTAGGTTAACACACCATTCATCAGAGTGCATGTTTTGTTTCAGTCCAACCCCTCACCCAGAGGCCGTTATATGGCTTTCTGTTTGCATCTGAGCATCCAATCCACCCACAACAGGGGTCCTTTTCACCTGAGTCGGATGGCTTATCTGCAGTAATTAATAATGGTGTCGTTTGTTTGTTTGTTGTTGTTTTTTTAAACGAGGGCTGCATGACACGACTTCTTGAAAATGTTGTCCTGGAGTTTATTAGAGCAATCAGATTAACTTGTTTCCTTGTTTCCTCAAGGTTTTGTCGGCTATTGCCATAGGCTGTCCTAAATGTACAAAAAGTACTCACACTCATGAGTCATCATGATGTTCTACACCGATTACAATGTATGGGATACAGTTGTTCATTCCTTGTAAAATGATTATGCCTTTCTCTTTCTTCTGCAGAAACGCCGGTGCCATTCTATCTCCTTACAGGTAAGCTGAGGGCAGACATTAGACATTAGATGGTAAAATAGTGTTTTCAAACGCAGCAAAACACTCAGAACACACCGAGGTCATCACAAAACACTTGAAGCTCAGCCCATGCTTTCCCTGGAATTGAAATAGTGGGAACTGTTATGGTTGAGCTGTAACTCTTAGATGGATACCCCCATTCAACCTTTCTCTTTATTCATTGTACTTCACTTTGGAAAAAACATCTATTTTATGACTCAACAATAACATGGCCTAAGTAGGCTGAGCCAAAACTGATGTAAAATGGGATCCTTCTAAGGACACTCTACTTCTTACTCAACCTTTTACCAAACATGTCCACTCTTGATAAAAGGAAACAAGTTACAATTTAAGACGACAATATGTGACGACAATACACCTTCTCTAACCGGTTCGTACCATATCTCGAGGCCCACTCCATTCCCCATTCTACAGCCGACTGTCCGGTCTCTCTTCACTATGCTCCATCCAATCCATAAAGGCCCAAAAACAGCCATACAAAATGTACAAGAGAACTAAAAAGAAATACGTAGCAAATGCATTTTAAGTAGATGTACAGCAATCATCGGACAATATAACTTACAGTGCATTGAAAGGAACACTATCCTTTGAACCAGCACTAGATTCCTTTGAAGAATTAAGGGTTACGAGTGAAAGTGAAGGAGGTAAGTGGTTGAATGGCCTACTAATAGGTTAACACTTGGTTGTCCTTCCTCACGATCGGTAGAGACGCCAATACAAATGATTCAGAACACTTTTCTCACACATTTCAACACATATGAGACTAATTGGGCTAATTATATTCAGACAACTTAACTTTTATTGTTACTTCACTGCTATTTCTCTTTGAACCTACCGCTGTAACCGATCTTCTCAAGGCATGAGTCTGCACATATTGGCAGCACATGTTAAAGGGATTATCCCTGTGGGTGTTAAAAGATTAGGGGAGACTTTATTGGAGCGAGGGCTTTATTGCGGGGTGCGCTCCACCTCCCCACTCACTTTAATGTATTCCGGATCATCACTTATGCACTCCGTCTTCCAGCTTCAAAGGTTCATGTGGCTCCAGGTAGCCATAGAATAGTAAAACTCCCATGGTGCTTTGGGGGTTGTAAAAAACACTCCACATCGTGCCCCCTTTGGCGGGCATCACCCTGACATGTGGCAATCTAAAAGAGTAAACAAAGTGTTTATGTGATAGTATAGTTTCTATATAGTGTATATATAACAGTTAGGCTGTTAATGCCACAGCCCTTTTTGTTATTGAGACAACCTGCAACTAGTCCAAGAGGCGCCCCCCCCCCTTCTTCACCACCATCACCACCACCACCACCACCAGACCCATTCCTCTTTGTTGTGGAGGCAGCTCCCCGACACAGTGCGAAATCGCTTCCAGCACCGTGACCCCTGAGTGAACCCCACTGTCCTAGTGCCACCGGAACAACAAGCGCACACACACGCGTCCAGGCACGCAAACACGCACGCACACCCACTCACACACGCACGCTGAGGGAAATCCAATGTGCCTCGCACACTCTGTCATTTACAGTGGAGGACAAAACGTTGAATCCATTTGAAGCCTGTGGAGTTCAGAAACCACAGAGCACAGCCGTGCTGAGAGAAAGGGAAGCGCTGTCTGGAGAAGCAGTGGGGAGCTTGTATCTGACTGACTGAATGAACCAAACTACACTATATTAGTATGCGGGGATGGTTGTTTGGTAGGTCGCGTTTTGGATTGATATATACGCTTTCATAAAACAGGCTTTATAAAACTCCTACAAAAAGAAAAGCTGCACTTTAAAATAGTTGGATCATCCTTTTCGGCGAATCCTTTCCAATTTCTGGAAAAGTCCTTGTCATTAAAAAAAACAAAAAAATAACAAGCCAGGCCACATAACAAGTAGTCACAACAAACCAGGACTCTGGGCTGGCAGCTGACCCTCTCCTCTAGTGACCCTCCACCAGCTCCTCCTCACCGCTCCTCCACCAGCGTCGTCCAGCTGGCCGGGGGGGGGGGGGGGTGCTGGGCCGGACGGCGGTTGCCAGGATACACCTTGGCATCAACTGCCTGGACCTTTTCTATCGCACAGCGAGGTCTTATTTATTTTGTGAGTTTTCTATACCCCTGTTGGCACTATGTTGGGCTGGTGGAGTGTGGCCTTGTCTGCCGGTCGGTTGTGTGCATCCGCGTCCCGTCCACGTCAGAGTGTCTGTTGACAGTGCTATGCAGTGACTTGTGCTCAATGGGAGTCAAAGTCAGGTTACACTTTCATACTAGCGAGCATAGGGCTGGCTCCACAGGGAAACAGGCCGTGTGCTCAGGGTAGAATAACGGCACTGGCACTGTTATTTGGTGGCCCGGGGAAGTCATGTGGGGCCAAGATATGCAGAAACCCCTCACTGTGGCCGATTGCATGCTTTCGGATTAGAAAGTTAAATGTTTGTAGAGGTTTTAGGTTCAGTGGACTTGAACTCTAGCATTTCTCATGTAGGTTGGCCGGACATCCCTTTCTCACCTCTCTCTCTATCTCTCTATCTCTCCCTCTTCCTCTTCCTCTTTCCCTCTCCCTCTCCCTCTCTTCCTCTCCCTCTCCCCCATCCCCATCCCCCCACACACACACTCTCTCTCTCTTACCCTCACACGCTCTCATTCCCTTTGCTCATTTGTTTTCTTTAGTGGGTTTGTCCAGCGGGTGGGGAGGGGGGTGGCGGTGGTGGTAGGGGTGGGAGTGTGGGGGTTGGTGGTGTGGCGGGGGCGGGGGGGCGGGGGGGGGGGGGGGGGGGGGGGGGCTCCAGGCTACCATGAGAGACAGAGGCAACGGTCAGAGAGAGAGAGTCGGAGAGAAAGTCGGTGAGCGTGAGGATACTTTTGGGGGAGAAAGAACAGAGAGAACCCTGGGCCAGCCAGCCTGCTTGCCGTCATCTTCCCCAGGACCCCGTCACCAGAATGCTCTGCAGGGGGCGGGCATGGCACAGGTGAGAGGGGCACGGCAGTAGATCGGGAGGTAGAGCGGGTTGGCTGGCAACCGCAAGGTTGCTAGTTCAATCCCACGCTCCTCCTAACTGGGAGTGTCGGGGTGTCCCTGAGCAAGGCACCTAACGCTAACTGCTCCCGCTGAGCTGGCTGTCGCCTTGCATGGTTGACTCCGCCGTCGGTGTGTGAATGGTCGCATGAATGGGTGATTGCCAGGCAATATTGTAAGGCGCTTTGGATAAAAGCAGTTAATAAATGCAGTCCATTAACCAGGTGAGGCAGGAGTGAGTTAAAGGACTTGTTGGCGGGTTGGGAGGAAGTAGAAGCGAGCGGGCTCCTTTCTGTCGGGCTGAGCGCCGGCCGGTGGCGTCAGCGGCCAGGGGCGGCGGTGTGTGTGTGGGCTCTTCCGCAGCGGATTTGTGGCGCGTTGTCTTTACACCGCCCGGGCCGGAGGAGAGGCCTGGGCCGGAAGGCTGCAAGGCTCTGTGTGCGCGTGTGTGTGTGTGTTGTGTGTTTGGTTGTGTGTCTTTGTTGGGTTCAATCTGTTGTACTCCTGACACGGTTCCTCTTTTACTAGTCAAAGCAGAAATACATATTCCATGGCTTTTGAATACGATTAAGTACATAAAGTTGGTCCACTTGTCCTTAGCTAGGATGAGTAGGGGAGGTTTGGTTCCTGGATGGTTTAAGGTGCACATGCTGTCAGAGCCATTCCTTGCAGTCTTTCTCACACTGTTATATTTGCTCTTACTCATTACTCACTGCATTTGTGCACAGATGCAAGGTGGTTCCACTCCACTGCTCCACACACACACACACACACACACACACACACACACACACACACACACACACACACACACACACACACACACACACACACACACACACAGTCACACTCACACTCACACTCACACTCACACATTCACATACACATACACACACGCCTGGACCCCGATTAAGCAGTCAGCACTAATGGGCTCTCGTCCAGACTTTTAACACATAGTTGATACAAGAGAGAAAGAGGGTCAGGAATTTGTCTCCCATTCCACGTCCTGTCAGGCTAAGGGAACTGTGTGTGTGTCTCTGTGTGGCAGGGGGTTAGCATCATGTTGGAGCTCTGTCCCCCTTTTCCCATGCTCCTCTGCTCCTCTCCCATGACTGTGGGTGAGTCGAAGACTGAAGCTTCTCCTTTTTGCCAGAAAATGTTGTCTGGCTCTCCAGATCTCTCTCTCTTTCTCTCTCTCTCTCTCTCTCTCTCTCTCTCTCTCTCTCTCTCTCTCTCTCTCTATCTCTCTCTCTCTCTCTCTCTCTCTCTCTCTCTCTCTCTCTCTCTCTCTCTCTCTGTTCTTTGTGTGTGTGTGTGTGTGTCTCTCTCTCTCTCTCTCTCTCTCTCTCTCTCTCTCTCTCTCTCTCTCTCTCTCTCTCTCTCTATGTGTCTCTCGCTTTCAATATCGTTTTATCTGTTCTATGTGTGTCACTATGTCTCCCTCTCTCTGTTTTGTGTCTCTTTCTCTCTGTGTCTGTTCTGTGTGGATGTGTGTGTGTGTCTCTCCCTCTCTCTCTCTCTCTCTCTCTCTCTCTCTCTCTCTCTCTCTCTCTCTCTCTCTCTCTCTCTCTCTCTCTCTCTCTCTCTCTCTCTCTCTCTCTCTCTCTCTCTCTCTGTTCTTTGTGTGTGTGTGTCTCTCTCTCTCTCTCTCTCTCACTCTCTCTCTCTCTCTCTCTCTCTCTGTTCTTTGTGTGTGTGTGTGTCTCTCTCTCTCTCTCTCTCTCTCTCTCTCTCTCTCTCTCTCTCTGTTCTTTGTGTGCGTGTCTCTCTCTCTCTCTCTGTTCTTTGTGTCTGTGTCGCTCTCTCTCTCTCTCTCTCTCTCTCTCTCTCTCTCTCGCTCTCGCTCTCGCTCTCTCAGTCTCAGTCTGTCAGCCTCTCCCTTAGTGTCACTGTAACATTATGGCTGCTGTTGAAGGTCAGGAGACCATGTGTCCTCCTTATCATCTAAGGCTATTAACTAACACTTTACATTTGTCTGTTAGTGGTTTGCACAGTCTGTGTGTGTGTGTGTATTTATCCTGCCGTGTGTGTGAAACTGTGTGTATTTATAACACTCACTCTAGATGTAGTTTGTTATGATCATCTCCTCACCTGGTTCTTAAAGTAAAGGGCTCAAGTAACAACTAGGCCTATTGGATGAGACAGGCCAAGCTAAAGCCTTCCAATGAAAACCCGCCAATCAGATCCAGATGCTTCTGCTCTGCATTGAGGTCCAAATCACTCATTCACCGTGTTGAATAAGTGTTGATTTTTCCTTCTGGAACACCGGCAACATCCACAAATAGTTGGCAGAGGTCAACACCTTGACATTTGACCCTGAAAGGTCCCGTTTTGCGGGGCCGATGCAGTTCAGAGATCATTCTGGGAGCCGTACCTCCCTGTGCTAACGCTGCGACCTGACGAGCATTGTTATGCTAGCTGTTAGACCGGAACAAGTCCCTCGGTGGACCAGATGGACCCCATTAGTGCCGCTGTAGGTACCACACAAGGCTCAGGGTCCTACGGCTGCTTGGTATGCAGAGTGTGTTCAGATCACTGCCTGATCTAAAGTCATGTGTTGCTTAACACACACACATTCATTCAGACTATTCAGACACTGTCTAATTTGGTTAAAAGGTTGCGTTTGAATGCAGGTTTGAATTTGGTTTTGTGGCACTGAGCAGTTTTCAAGCACCCAAAAAATCTGAAAATCCTTACCAAAGCACGATCAACATTGAATATCTCTTAGGTTTTTTCAGGTTGTTTCAAAGTCACTATTCTACTTCTGTTGACACACGGGAGGACCCGATTACACAAAGGAAGTTCACAATCTTTGGTTGTAAATCCTAGGGGACATATTGTGGTCTGCGTTTGGCGTGCTATTGAGACACAGGTGAAGTGTTGCGTCAGGCAGTGGGCTTGTAGTGTGCACTACTCTGTTCAGTCATACTGGTGGGGGAAAGGCTGGGGTGTCCCCAGGCCCTGTCTCCGCTGTGGATATGGGATCTGTTTATGAACTAGGATGCTGACACTCGATCAGCCCCCCTCTTCTATCTTTATCCGCAGGCTGGGATGAATCCTGAGAGGCCTGTATGAACCACAACACGTTTTACTCTTGGAAATGTACAGAGTCATGAGAACGATGATGAAGCCATTGAAACTGGGAGAGCTATTGTTGGGTGAAGGGCCAATGCAGGGACCGATCAGTGCATCCAGCTGTGTCTATCCCAACACCAACCCTAATCACCCCGTGATCAATGTTATAAATCATTATTCATCTGGTTACACCAGGGCCAGTGAGGGTCGTGGTTACACCATTTCATGCCAGCTCGCGCAGTTCACACGCAGTGACAGTAAGTTAGGCTTTGGTTACGATTCTTGACACTTATAAACTAGGATTGACAGGTAGGGCAGGGACAGGATGACTGGGTAGGCAGACAGGTTGCCAACCGACCGTCGGTCCACGGGCTGTGTGTAGGACTGGCGAGAGTTTGTTATTGTCTCAGGTAGTCATTAGGCGATGGCTCCCCAAACAGTTTGTGGGCACACATGCAGGTTTGTGTGTCATGCACTCTGCCTTTTCCAGTCATCCACACCAGGACTACGGCTCCTGGGTCGGTTTCTAAGATAAACATCATCTGGGCTCCTCCAGTTCCCTTCCGTTGTTTCCTTACCACTAATTCTGGAGCAGCTCCCCCCCTGGATCCGGCCCGGATGAGAGACCTCGTTCCTTCAGCCAAAAGGGCCGACCAGACGCAGGGTACCACACTGCTCTGACCTGAGCTGGATCTCCAAGGCGGGACTGTTTTTTTTGTTTTTGGTCTCGCTTTTTGGATAATGCATTGCTTCTCAAAAGGCTCACAAATATTTTGGGTGGACGACTGGATGCACACCCAAACACACACACACACACACACACACACACACACACACACACACACACACACACACACACACACACACACACACACACACACACACACACACACACACACACACACACACACACACACACACACACACTTTCTTTGATTTATTTTGACTGCTACAGGTGTCCCTTTTCAGTGTTGGACGCAGAGGCCGTCCTGCGTCCTGGACTGGCTGGCTCAGTAAGTGTTTTTCCCTAGTTGGCCAAGATTCCGATTACCTCAGGTGTCACGAGCACGCGAGGTATAATGGCATAAACACATATTGTTATCAACGTTTGTTCTGGCATGACAATACATTCCTTCATGTCACTGTGTATAATGACTGCGCCTATGTAGTGTGCAGGTGTGAATTACCTGGCAGCAGTAACGCATCCAACTGTAAGAACAGGTCGGGCATAGTGGCCTTTGATGTGCCACTGCTCCTCAGTTCTCAGGTCCATTTAGTCAAGTGCAGGAGGTTATGGTGGAACCTGTTTGAGCGGTAGCAACTGGTTAATCCGATTCCCACGGTCTCAGCAGGGTGGATGTGTTCTCCTCGCTCCATGGCACTCCAATGTGTTCTACAGGTGACCTATATTCTGCATATATTTTGAGGCTTTGTCTTTGTTTGCTTTTCGGCGTTTGACGATTCTGTTGTTGACGTTCTATGGCTTGGGTTTATATATTTTATTTCATTTTTTGAAGTTAGGGAATGTTATTAGGATGGCATTGTTTTGATTAAACTGCGTTGATTTGCTGTAGCTGGTTTGGCAAGCTGATGAACGGGTTTCTCCTCGTCATTTCCTCGTATCAATGTTGGTACTTCTCCCAGAATCAACATTGTATTAAAGGACACGTTTTTCTTGTTTTGGAAATCCCATGTTAACTATTATAGTTAAAAGGTATAATATATACCATTTCCGTATGATTATATCTAGAAACGACTAGACCCGTTTTATATATTTTGTTGAGCTCTGCACTTACAAGGTCCAAAATGAGTGTACGGACAGGGCGTTTAACCTTGTGATTCCAACAGCTATGAGAAGCGCTTATTTTAGGTGAAATGTTTTTAATAAGACCTCAGATATGATAAGCTGCAGCGGCACCATGGTGATAGCAATTAAGAAAAGTTTGTAGTCCGATTTCACGTCCCAGTTCTTGCCTGGTAATTATTCGTTGACCTTGTTTTTGGAAAGGTTGAAGGATTTTCATTTTAATAATCGCATTTTTTTTCTTTACCTTTTGGACAGATCATTGATCTTGTTATTGGAAAGGTTGAAGGATTTTAATTTGAATCAACTTTTTTTTTTTGGTTTTTTAGTCCCTTCCAACCACTGGGTGCCATATAATATTTGTGGTGGTTCCACCAGTCAGGTTGTTTCCAGTCGAGACAGACACGTGCCTTCAGATCTCCATCCCCAGGAACCTGATTGGTCGAAACAAATTTGAAGCGCAAGACAATGAAACACCCTGTTCACACAGATTTGAGCTTTACTCCGCATCAGACTTAAGATGTTTATGTCTTGCTAAGGGACACCCCGACACTCAAAGAAGACAGGAATCAAACTAGCAAGTCAACCCGCTCTACTTCCTGAGCTACTGCCGTCCCTTACTGACTGGAATGTCCCTTTCGATTGTTGTTTAACCCAAATTCCCCTGCAGTAAAACAAACCAGACAGAAAGACAGTTGCGGTCAGGCCGGGATGGCAGCGGAAGAGCCATGGAAAGGACGCCAGACAAAAGATCACAGGCCTAGGGTGAAAAGATGGAGGACAAGGAGTGACTGGTTGGCCGGCTCACTTTTGTATATTTCTGGGGCCTGCGGTTTTCTCTTCCCGCTCATTAAGTCTCTCTGGCCTTCATGGGCTGAACACAACTGTGTGTGTGTGTGTACATGTGTGTGTGTGTATGTGTGTGTGTGTGAGTGTGTGTGTGTGTGTTTGTGTGTGTGTGTGTGTGAGAGTTTTTCACGTATGTGTGAATGGAATGGATGGGGAAGCAGAAGATAATCAACGTTGTTCTTTTGTTTGTGTTACGTCGAGTGAGAAAAAAGCCTTTTTCTCTTCCTCTGGACGTCAGCGTCCGCTGGGTTTACACAGAGAGGAGGAGAACGCTCATTTAACTTTGTTTTGGTGGCGCATGACAACGTTTTGTAATGAGCTCTGCTTTGCTGACTACAAACATGGGCTCATAAGAGGGCGAGAGACGGAGCGAGCGATGTTTGGAAAGAGAGAGAGAGAGAGAGAGAGAGAGCATGCGGAAGAGGGGAAAAACTGAAACACAGGCTGGTAGATAATGTCCAACCTGTCAGGGCTCATTAGGAACCGGACAGCCGGGACCACACGGACTTCAGCCCGCTCCCTAAAGTAGCACAACAGTGTTTGTGTATCCCCCACTAATTGTCTCTTCTCCTGCATATTTGCTAAATTGTTCAACTGGCTGATCCTGGATCCACAATGCTCACAGTGGGTCGTTGTGCGTAAATAAGGGAGGCATGTGAATGGGGACCGAGACAGGCCCGCCCAGACGCCAGCACCACCTCCCCACAAATCTTATCAAACACACAGAGGGCTTTGGGCCAGCTCCGGATTTGCATGTCCTTCGATTAGTTATTCAAGCGACACAAACAAAGTACGTGGTTTTAAGTGGCCGCTCGGGCAGAGGGAGAGCGGGAAGGGGGATGACGGGGGTGGGAGGAAGGCTCCAGAAAGGATGGAGAGGGCGGGTGCATTGGTGATGGTGGGGTGGTCCTTACATAAGGGCCCATCCTCTTTGAGGTCCCATAGGGTTGGCCCCTTGGGGGCCCCCGGTCCAGCACTTGTCATGCAAATGAGGCGGTGGATGCACGATGATTTCTCCCCGTAGTTGTGGGTAACGCAGGAAATATATGAGCATTCAGCATCTCTCCAGCCTGGAGACTGAGGGAGGGAGTGAGGTAATGAGTGAGAACTCATTTTGTCACGTCTAACCCTATTTGTTATAATTTAGACTATGACAAAGCAGGTCACAAAAATAGCTGAAGCCAATTGCATTACATTGGCTCCTTTTGAATTTGAATGTTTTTGTGTTTTTTTATGATGTATTGCTGCCATGGGAATCATTTGAAAAATGATCACAAGTAATATTATGACTAAACGACCATGCTGCCTTGTATGCAAGAAACATAACTCTGGGTACATCTATTGTCATCATTTATGAATGAGCGTTTAGCAACTAGTCCGTAAAAAGGGGACGACCATGGGCTTTGTAGTGTGGTAAACAAAGACCGACGGGTAGCCTTCTCCATGGGCATGTGTTGTCAGAAACACACAGGGGTTCACCCTCTTGCACGGCAGCCGGAACATTGTAAAACACGCCTGGCACTAGCAGTCAGCCATGAGGGCTGGTCGTGAAAGGTTGGATCACAATGCCGGCTCCACGGGCTTCTATGGAGGGCTGTACGCTGCGGCCCGAGCCACAGCAGGGATGTCACATGTTTACCATATGTCAAGCTTTGTGCTGGGGCTGTGACCTTTGACCCCTCGGCCGGACCCGGTTACACATGGGACTTCACTGGTGGGCCCCCATCCTCATCCTACCCCCTGTGTTGTTTTTTTTAACATCCCCCATTGGTCAAATCACGCCTTCATTCATTCATTCATTCAATCGTTTGATCCACTGTGTTAGGAAAGGGCATTTCAAAGTGCAGACTCAACACAACGATCCATTCATGCTATCAGACACGTCACCGATCCATTTCTCCAGGTAGCTGGTCCACATTCCTCCACGGCAGGAGAACACCTCTTCCGCCCTTTCGCGTTTCTTTCCCACAGACAAAGACAAAGCCCAGCACGCTGACAACAGGAATATATTGTCAGGACAAGCCGGTGCAGGGCAGGCTGTTTGCCTCACAATAGTGTCCTAATCAGTTTGCAGTCTTTGGCACAAGGCAGGGATCTCTCTTGTGACCAAGGCCAGGCTGTAAGCCTTTTTTTCCTCCTAAGCCTTTGATTGAAATGAATAGGTGCTCCTGTGAGTCACAGAAACATGACTGAATGGGAGCGCTTAGGCCCCTTGCATATGGAGACGTCCCACTCGATCTGTGCTTTTTGCTAAGGACTTTTATTTTGAAGTGCTGTTTATGCCAAGAAAAGGACCTTAATAACGAATATCAATGACCTGGGACATTATTTTGTTCAGAGTAGAGCTTTATTGGTTATTGAGGTTCAACCCAGATTCCCCACTTTTTAAATGCCATTTAAAAACCTTTTGTCACTTATTACGTCCAATTTCATTGTTTTACTTACCACTAATACATGTAAAAGTTTTCCCTCAGTTGCAGAGAATATGAACTTTATATCTTAACTCTGTTCACTTGTTTCATTATATTTACTACACTACCCATGAGTTTTCTCGATTCTCAACCAATCACAACAAAGCACAATAATTGACGTTTGCGCGATTGATGGAGCAATTTTACAACATGAGAAGGCTGTTGGAAAAGCATCACAGAGCCGAACAGATGTGGATACTGAGTCTGATAAAAAACACTGTACCCTCGCCAATTTACTTCAAAAAAACAATAATATTTTTTTTTTATAGAAGGGCTCTACTAAACTGTCTGCAGGCTTTAAATGCTATGGTAGAGAGAACTGTACCATGGGAAAAGTAGTTATTGTGAGTTTGGCGCGATAAGTTACACTGTCTTGTAGCAATTACTTTTCCCCTTGTTTTCCGTAGTTTTCTAAATTATGATCTTATTTAATTAAACTGAACTATGCCCTTGTCAAATATCAGACCAGCGGAATAAGTAGACCCGTACAAACCAAGCTCTGTTGGAACCCTACACAATGTAAATGTCGTGGGCAAAACGCTCTGGAAACAAGTGGGTCTTAGAGTGACCATGTGACTCCTCTGGTCTATCGAAGAAATGTCTATCAAACCAATGCAACAGCACGGGGGGGGGGATAAGGGCCAATTACAGTATCTCCCTAACCTCTGTTTCGATGTTTCAAAATAAAAGTACAACACGACAAGGTAAACCAAGGGCACGGTTGTGAGTAAGGTCAGCGAGTACACGAGTACACGCTATTTGCAGGCAACAGGAGGCGGCATTGTGATCAATCAACCCGGTATTCCCGTTGTTGCCGCTGGCCCGTTGGTATAACATTCCCCATGTGGAGATGGTTCCATGCAGGTCCCTGCCTTGGGATCCAGACAGGACCACAGCACACAGTAGCCTGCTAGCCTTTTATTTCAGGCCTTCTGGGAAGAGACCCAAGAATAGCCTTAGCCATAGCTCATGCTCAGTGGCAGCGCTGGGTTGAGGCACAGACACACACATGCATGGACTCACACACACACACACACACAGACACAGAAACACACACACAAGCACACACACACACACACACACACACACACACACACACACACACACACACACACACACACACACACACACACACACACACACATGCACGGAGTCGGACTCACACACAGTAACACACAAAAACACACACATGCACGGACTCACACACACTCACACATCATGCACAGATTCTCACACGCACACACACACACACACACACACACACACACACACACACACACACACACACACACACACACACATACACACACCGAAAGATGCACCGAAGACATCTTGAAAACTAGTGTTTTCACTTCAAAGTAAATGGTTGCAAGCTCGCCAGATGCAAGTAATGGCAATGCAATTACAGCGAGTTATCACAGAATGTATTACATTTATTTGGAAGGTCATATAATCGAGAGTACACATGCGCCCTTCTAAATCGTCTGTCTCCTCCGAGAGTCATCCCGTTTTAATTATATATTAATTTATAGCGATGTCAAGTAATGACTTATTAAGTTACTACCATGTTAAGGGAATAAGTCTGAAATTAATCCCCTGTTAATTATGTATTCAGTTATAACCACGTCAAGTCATGATTTATTAAATTACTACCATATTAAGCAATTATGCATGAAGTTATTCGCCTGTAAATTATGAAATGATTTATAACCATGGCAACAAATTATTTATTAAAATCGCAATGTTTAAGATTGATCCCCTCCAAATGAGTAGACAGGAGACTTTCAGAATAAAGGAATGGCATAACAGTGTTCTGTCGACTCTGACTGGCTGTCATGTGACCTAGCGTAGCTTGGCTGGCTGGCGAAAGTGGGAGGGGTTTTGCATTATCGAGAATGACGGCCGGCCAGTGTTCATTATTTGTACAATATAGCAGTTACAGGAGGTGAATTTATCGATAACATGATTTAAACCCCTATCGATCAGCATTGACTACTATTATTCCAGTTCATTTTAAGCCACAAGCTAGTTGAAATGTTACACATTGTGGCTTTAAGTTATTCCAATGTGAGGTAAATGTGTATGAAGTTATTATCATGTTAGGCAATTATGTAATCATTTATTAACATGTTAAGTAATTATGCATTACTTTATTATCATGTTAGCTAATTATGCATTCTTCTTGGTACTTGATGAAATCCATGATAGCAACGATGGCACTGATCATCAGACTGCGTTCTCTGAACCATCTCTGTCTGTCTGCATCCCTCATTTAGAGGAGTATGCTAAATGCTCTGCTCTAGACAGCAGGGGGCGCTCACTGTTCCCCTCCCCCTCTATCTCTCTGTAATGTGTTGTTAGCTTGATACATCCTGATGCAAACATGCAGCTTTATGGTGTTTGTCCAAGATATTCAGAAAGTATTCTGTCAGTGGCCCTATAAACATACCCAGACAGCACTGCACACAAATAATAATAATAATAATAGGTTTTATATAGCGCTTTTCTCGGTACCCAAAGACGCTTTACAAAAAACACAAAACAAAAAGGATACAAATGAACAGTACAGTACATA
>NC_082404.1:9744766-9769766 GCF_031168955.1 Gadus macrocephalus
CTGCTTTCTGTGTGTGTGTGTGTGTGTGTGTGTGTGTGTGTGTGTGTGTGTGTGTGTGTGTGTGTGTGTGTGTGTGTGTGTGTGTGTGTGTGTGTGTGTGTGTGTTTATGTATGTGTGTGTGTGCGTGTGCGTGCATGTGTGCGTATCTCTCACCTCTGGGCAGAAACCCACTGTTGTACAGACTTTGTAAATGTCTCCATTTTTATATTCTATATTCTATTATATTCTAATAAAGTATTATTTTCCAATTTGAAGGCATATTGGATCCTTTTTTTTAGTTAATTTGTTCGTCCTTTTTTGAAAGTTGAAATTATGTTAAAAATGCTATTTATTTTGAGCTGGCGCCACGGAGCTGACCTTGCCCATAGTTAGTTTTTCTGGTTTTAACCGCCATTCCTTGACATTTATTAAACATAACAGCGCTTAACGATATTGCGCACACACCCTTACACACCTTGTGGTTTGCCCGGCTTAACCGCGGTTCTGCTGGGTCGGTCACTTCGCAGCTTGCATTTGGTTAGCTTAAATTCCTCGCTCCTCGGGCACGCTACAATCTGAGACGTTTTCTTTTAAGGGTGGGGTTGAACTAGTTCCCGCTATTACCAAATACCTCTTCTGGCGGATGCTTCTGGTGACACGCACTCGCTTTAAAATGCACAAGGATTTTAGAGGGATTTCTTCTGTTTTTCCATCCATGCTAGATTGTTGGTTGGATTTATTTGTTGGCTAACATACTAGCACAAAACACAAATATAAAATGACAATATACATTAATAAATATGATTTGTCAGATTCAGTTCAGAATTGTTTGGTAAACGGTGTTCAATGGTCACAATCTTTAAGCTTGTGCGGCATCAGCTTAAGGTACTTTAAGATCCTGACGTTAAGAACTACAACACGTGTCTTTGATTAGAAGGGCATACTGGAAGCCTGTGTTGTCTGCTGCAGAAGGATGAAAGCTGTGTCTATTGATCAGGCCCTTACTCAGACACAGAGCGGGCTAATGGACAGAGCGTATGAATTAATGGGAAAAAGTATGTGAATCTGGGAATTTTTTGTGACGGCCAAGAGGTCTTTCACCATTCTCTAGACCCACTCATTGAAAATGATTTAAAAACTGTATTAAATACACATCATAACCAGTGCTGCTCTTCAATTCAGTTCAATTCCCAGTACAGTCTGTGTAGTTGCTGCAGCTCCACACTGGTGCCTCAAGTAATCTAACACTGCTCTCCGGCCTCCCGTTCACACAGAGGATCAAAGAAAGAGAATGCCTTGACAGATTGCCTTAAATCCACACTGGCTTTGTTGCCAAATTACTCGAAAGAGATTCTGACAGAGAAACTACCTCAACGAGTTAAGTACATGTATTAAATGGTATACCGTATATTGGATTAAATTATTCAAATAAACCTTCATATAAATTTGCTAAAATAAAACTCCCCAAGGTTGTCAGGTCTTAAACGTAGGCCTTAAGTGTGAGCAGATCTCTCTGCCCTACTGGCTTGTGTCACCACAGTGAATCTGTTCCCACAGCGAGGAGAAACCCATGCTGCCTCTTCATACATTTCTTTGGTCACTTTCTTGCACACTTTGTGTCTTACGGGTGGATTATTAAATATGACTTGGCGCTGAGAGAGAGGTCAGGGGGGCAGGGCTCTCTCAGACCCATGCAGGCGGGCAGTCAGTCGGGCTGCCATGCCAAATAATTGAGTCGCAACGATATGGCTGCTCACACGGTGGAGTAATTAAATCGTTCCTGCGTGGCCCCGGTGGTGGGGCCGATGGCACTGGGACCGTCGGTGGCCCCTGGGGTTCACACGGGGCCTATTGTTCGGCAGGGAGGGATTCATTAAAACATCTATGTGGGCTCCAGAACGTCTGATGGGTCCTGGCAGAGCCTTAATGTTTCTGGTCGGATAGACGATTGGGCTGTTAGACCCCTGGTTGGTTTTTATCACCTGTTGTACTTGATGGATGACCACGCTTGTTTCCCTGGCCTCAGATCAGTAAGATAGACATCTTTGTTTCTGGATTTGGTTCAGAGGAATTATTTAAGCAAGAATGTAGCTCTCGGTTAACGGCCAACATTTATTGTTGCATCGATTTTATTTTGTCAGATATTCCTGTGTGAATGCATTCAGTATATTGCACCGTCTGAATATCATTCAGTATGTTCAAAAGCAACTGTTTCTCCACACAATTTTGATCTCAGATACAGCCAAATGGTTTGGATTAGAAACTCAGGTACCAAGCAAACCATTTTCTGCCTTCTAAGTGTTTTTTGCCCAAATGCAGCAAAACATCACAGCATACATCAAAAAGACCAAATTTTTTTGGGAAGCTTTACAGCTGACAAGCTGTGGAGTAGAGGTGTCCTATTGTCAATGGAGCAGGGTGGGAAAAAGAAATTTTCAGTTCCAATAACTAAGAATATTTAAGAGCTATCGCCAGTATGTGGATAATCTTTTATTTCTCATGGTTGATTGTACCAATCTGTCCCCGTAAAACCGCTCTTTGCTTTCGACTTGGACAAGTAAACAAGAAAAGATGTTAAGAGTGTTTAGCAATACTAAGACTATCGTGCGTCTCTGGTGTGTGAAGAGTCACGGCCAACAGGAAATGCCGGCCAAGATAATACGATCCTGTGGGGAATCGAACACACAGATTTGTCTTTTTCCCACATAAAGTTGTGGCCATTAGTATTCCAGCACCATATCTCTGGGGCTTCCTTTCACACTTCCCTCCTCTTTGTGCTGGGTTACCATGGCAGTCTCCCTCGGGGGGAAGACTAGCCCGGTTGTTGTCGTGGGGACGATGCACACCATGGCTCAGTGGCACCACCAGCCTGCTCCTGATTGGTCACTACCTGGAGTCTAGCTAGTTGGCACAACCACAGATATCGGTACTTGAAGCATGACGTTCACATGCAGGTTACTGGCTTGCGCAAGGGCACCGTGTTAGTAGTTCTTGACGAGAAATTCTGGGGAATTCTTGATTCGTCACTTTGTATATTTTGGGACAAATTGTTTATTTTGGAAACGCTTAAGTAGTTATGTCTCTTGCAGATCTGCTTATCTGCTTCTTTTGTCTTGCCAGCCCCTGGGAGAGGAGCGATGGGAGTTGACCCACCATGGGAAATTAGCAGAGATATGTGGTGGTTGAGCCCCAGCTGAGCGGTAGTTGCTGCCGCGGTGGTTTGCTATCTGGTTCTCCAACGGTGCCGACGAACTGGGCAAACGATTGTATGGTAAACAAAGAGCCCAGAAATTCAACCCTGGGATCTCAAACGGCACTGTGAACGATAAAGGGAGTCTGAACCAGTCCTTTCATGCTGTAATGATGTTCTGAGTGACTTCCTCAACATTTGTTATTGGCGAAATGATCCCTGCATTTGACAGGGTACTTTCATGCTATTGTTTTTTGTATTATTGCCCAGTTCCCCCGAGGACAATTTTAATGAATTTGCCCCTTCAGCATTGTAACCGGCGAACGAGTGAATGGACGTCTTTGTTTGCGAGCGGGGAGCTCTATGGACAGTTTGCACAGGGAAAATGAACTCGGGCAGATACAGCGGCAAATGTTGACCTTTTCAAGAAATCTGCTGCTTTACATTGTCACGTTGACTGACATCACACTCGCCCCCAGAGACGTCAAGAAAGACCCCCATTGTCTCTCGCTGTCGGGAAAAGTTGAGACCCAGAGCCAACTGTTGCTTTTCCATTATAAAGAAGCGGATTGCTTGGCAATAATTACAGCATCAGTCCACTTCCATTTAGCCCCCTATACTTCCTGTAAACGGAGCCAGAGTTTGTCATTGCACAGAGAAATTGGATGCAGTTGAAATGTTCCATGAGTCCATACTTTCCCCATAACCTCAGAGGTCTAATTTGAATGTGCCATGTGTCATCTCTGGAGAATTCCTCTTATTGTCGTGATGCGACGCTGACATGACCACAGGATATGGGTTAAATACTCTTATCCATTCCTTTAATCAATCCAGAGCATGACTTGGGCTGCATGCATGGACAAAAGCCCATGTAGCACACAATAGCCGTGTGTGTGTACATGTGTGTGCTATTGTGTGCACACACACACACACACACACACACACACACACACACACACACACACACACGGTGTGTGCACATGTGTGTGTGTGTGTGGATGCTCTTTGTCACAAAAACGAACAAGAATATCTTTTGCGATCCAAGTAGCCATTGCCAAGCCACACCAGTCAATGTTAGGGAAGAGACATCGCAGGACAAGGCCTTGTTCATTGCCCAGTCCCAAACAACCATTCAAATTAAAGCTGGAACATGATTAGGCAGAGAATGAACAAGGCTTTGTATCGCTTTGTAGGTTTGTATCGCTATTGTTTCCTCTGTTTCATGTTTGTCCGGCAGGCATCAGATCAGCAGGTGTGTTGGAGATCAAAGTTATAGCAGGAGTATAACTGGCGTCAGTGGCGGTTGAAACAAATTCTTCAAATCAATTCTTCTTTGTGTGGAGTTGAAAGACAGCTTGGTTCAGTCTATTTCACATGACCCCTTTTTTATTTTGTGTTCAACGATTCACCTGTGTCCTAACAGGCCTTTCCATATTTCATTTCAGCATCGCTGATGTTTGGTAAGAAGGGACTTTCCGAATATAAATTAAATTACTACAAGACTGGATCTAGTGCAGTCATTTTGAAAGGCAGCAATAATGTTTTTGTTGGATCCTGCAGAGGTTTATATAACTTTTTTGATTATCCATTTTTATCATTTTGAAAAATGTAATCTCTGGAAAAAAGATGCATGATAGAGAAAATACTTGAGATGGATTAAACAATCCATTTTGGATAGAAAATAGCAAAAATGTCTGTGTGTATTTTTTGTTTTTAGATTGTGAACAAATTGTGTGTGTGTGTGTCTGTGTGTGTTTGTGTGTGTGTGTGTGTGTGTGTGTGTGTGTGTGGGTCTGTATGTGTTTGTGTTTGCATACACATGTTTGTGTGTGTGTGTGTGTGTGTGTGTGTGTGTGTGTGTGTGTGTGTGTGTGTGTGTCTGTGTGGGTCTGTATGTGTTTGTGTATTTGCATACACATGTTTGTGTGTGTGTGTGTGTGTGTGTGTGTGTGTGTGTGTGTGTGTGTGTGTGTGTGTGTGTGTGTGTGTGTGTGTGTGCGTGTGTGTGTGCGTGTGTGTGTGTGTGTGTGTGTGTGTGTGTGTGTGTGTGTGTGTGTGTGTGCGTGTGTCATCCCACCCCCCCTTGCCGAGGGCCCACCAGCACCACAGGCCCCCAGAAAGGCCAGGCCTGCTGCAGACATATGTGTGTGTGAGCGCCGGCCTCATGAATAATAGAGTGTAAAGCCAAGGGGAGTGGGCTACTGTAACCCTAGCTGTCCCCTCTGCTCCAGACACTTCCTGTGCGGGATCAGCCCAGTAAATAAAAAAACAAAGATGAATCAAAAGATCACCGCCACTGGAGCCCCCGGTCCGACCAATCAGAATAGAAGTGGGTTGAAGGCTGAGCGGTACCTTGGTGGATGGGGCTGGGTTCGGGGGGGGGGGGGGGGGGGGTGCTCCACAGTTGACCTTTGAGCTCTGGCGAGCCAGATTGTGCCACTGGTCTTGATGGACGGACAGACACACACACACACACGGTCCGTATCCCCCTACCCTTGAAGTGTGTAGAAAGGACCACTTACTCACAGCGCTTCCCGCCCAGGGGGATCAAATTCTCGAAATCATAACGCACACACACACACACACACACACACACACACACACACACACACACACACACACACACACACACACACACACACACACGTACATGCATGCACTTACACACATGAACACACATGCGCAAACACACACACTACCACCACCATCACTGCCACCACCAACACAATCTCTTTCCTTTCGTCTCATTGGGTTCAGAATCAAATAAGGGATGGCCTTGGAGAGAGAGAGAGAGAAAGAGAGAGAGAGAGACAGACAGAGAGAGAGACAGTGAGAGGAAGAGAGAGAGAGAGAGAGAGACGGAGAGAGGAAGTGAGAAAGACAGAAAGAGATAAAGAAGAGGAGCCCACGTTAACCTGGCTCGCCCACTTCCCCCGCTAAGCCAAGTGTCAGCTACTGCTCGAGGTGAGGGTTGTGTGTGTGCGTGTTTGTGTTTGCATGTGCGTGTGCATGTTTGTATGGGGCCCTTTTCTGCTGCATGCAGGATATCTTTGTACGTGTAGTGGTCTTAGATATTGAATCAGTGTCGCCCAGGCTACACACATTGTAATCACTCAACTGGTAATCTACATTGTAATCACTCAACTGGTAATCTACATTGTAATCACTCATATTTATTGCATATTCTCTTTTTGATTTAATGTCGTGGCTACGATTTGAATCACGAGTTTAAATATTGTCTATTTATGCTGTTATCTTACTATGGTTGTGATAACAGTAACTGTATTAACAGATTCTTGCCCGTCTGTATTAACAGATTCTTCTTGCCCGAACAAAAGCCAAATGTGCTCAGCATACTATGGACTATGGATGTGGATAGATAGATAGATGCGGAGGAATTTTTCTATATTGTGTTATGTTTTTGTTTTAAGTTATGAATTGAAGTGTCAATTGGCTCCTCCTTCTTGATATTAAATCATATAGAGTAGACTAATTCATATATGTATTCATATAATAATCATATATCATATGATTTCTGCAATGATCCTATACTGAAGTATTATTGAGATTTCTGTTTGAGATTTCATGTGTGTATGTGTGTTTGTGTGTGTGTGATCAAGGGAGGTTGGATTGGGGGGAGGGATGGCATCTCTGGTAGGGACGGCAACAGCATTGCCCAGACAGGAGCCAACAAAACTGCACAGTCAATATGTCTGTGGGAGGAGAGAGAGAGAGAGAGAGAGAGAGAGAGAGAGAGAGAGAGAGAGAGAGAGAGAGAGAGAGAGAGAGAGAGAGAGAGAGAGAGAGAGAGAGAGAGAGAGAGAGAGAGAGAGAGAGAGAGAGAGAGAGAGAGAGAGAGAGAGAGAGAGAGAGAGAGAGAGAGAGAGAGAGAGAGAGAGAGAGAGAGAGAGAGAGAGAGAGAGAGAGAGAGAGGAAGGAAAGGAGACTGGGTCTTTTGTTCTCACTCACAACATATGTGTGAGCTTGTGCATTTGCAAGTACGTACACGCAAAAGCATGTGCGTACTTTCATGTGCATGCAAGGTTGTTTTCTTTGCAAGGTTGTTTCTTTAGGGTTGGTGGGGGGGGGGGGGGGGGGAGGGGGTGCGCATAGAGGGTCCCCTTGGGTACAATGGCTGGCGGTCCCCTCGGGGCCCCCTAGCAGAGAAGTCCCTGGCCATTTCTGAGCTGACTCCTTATGGAACAGAGAGCTGGACACCCACTTACCGTTCCTTCCGCTGGAGCCTGTGGGAGGTGTGCCTACGTAAACTCACACAGCACCCCCCCTCACCACCACCCTCCTCCCCTCCTCTCCTCCTTTCCGCCCCCCTACCTCCTCCACCTCCTCCTTCTCCTTCACACTCCCCATGATGACAAGCCGTTGGCACAATGAGCCATTTGGACCACAAGCCAATGCCCCGGTACTGTCACCAGAGAGAGAGAGGGACAGGGAGGCTGAGCGAGAGGGAGAGGGAGTGGAGAGAGAGGGAGAGAGAGAGGGAGAGAGGGAGAGAGAGAGAGAGAGAGAGAGAGAGAGAGAGAGGAGGGAGAGAGAGAGAGAGAGAGAGAGAGAGAGAGAGAGAGAGAGAGAGAGAGAGAGAGAGAGAGAGAGAGAGAGAGAGAGAGAGGAGAGAGAGAGAGAGAGAGAGAGAGAGGGCCGGAGAGAGAGGAGAGGAAAGAACAGAAAGCAAGCTGATCAAGAAGATTCCACCATCTTACCAGGAAGTTGGCATGATCTCGTCTCTGTGGTTGGACAGGTATGGCACGTGTGCGTGTGTCTGTGTGTGTGCGTAAATCTATTGATTGTGCGATAGTAATGCTGTTGTTTGTATTGGCTTTACAAATGATAACGTAAACTATGCTTACAGTGCTGTGCGTGCGGTGTAGGTTGTTCTCGTACGTGTGAGTACATGTAAATCGGACGACCAGCGTAGGAGACAAGTTGTTTGTCAATGATTTACATTTTCACTGTGATGGACAGTAGACACCATTAGATGTTAGCGTGCTGCTATACTTCTGACTTTCTCCAATGGCCTGTGTTATTACAGACACAACAGAAGCTTGGTAGTACAGACTGCACCTACTTGGTTGTACTAAACATTACAGTAACTTGGTAGTACTACACACACTTTAGTAACTTGGTAGTACTACACACTACTGTATCTTGGTAGTACTACAGTAACTTGGTAGTACTACACACACTTTAGTAACTTGTAGTACTACACAAACTATAATAACTTGGTAGTACTACACACAACATTGACTTGGTAGTACTACAGACACTACAGTAACATTGTAGTAATTCAGGCTACAGTTACTTTGTAGTACTACACACTCCAGTAACTTGGTAGTACTGCAGTAACTTGATAGTACTACACACAACAGTAACTTGGTAGTACTGCAGTAACTTGGTAGTACTGCAGTAGCGTGGTAGTACTACACACTCCAGTAACTTGGTAGTACTGCAGTAACGTGGTAGTACTACACACTCCAGTAACTTGGTAGTACTGCAGTAACGTGGTAGTACTACACACTCCAGTTACTTGGTAGTACTGCAGTAACGTGGTAGTACTCACTACAGTAACGTGGTAGTACTACAGACATCAGCGGCCTAATCAGCTGTGTCATTATGTAGAGCCAACAATGTGCCACGTTTGTTTACAGCCATCTTGTGCAGAAACTTTTGAGTGAAAGAAAGAGAAATGGAGAGAGTAACAGACTGTGAGAGAGCGAGCATAAGGAGATGCTGATAGGATCTGTGCTTGTATTGTACATTGCTGACCTTACAGATTGAGAACCGGCTTGTGAAGGCCAGTTTCATCCGTTTATCATTGTTTGTGTCTGTGTGTGTGTCTGTGTAATTGCACGTGTGCGAGCGAGTGAGTGGCCAAGACAAAATGTGACTTTGTGTGTGTGTGTGTGTGTGTGTGTGTGTGTGTGTGTGTGTGTGTGTGTGTGTGTGCTCTGATTGGGCGGTCACTGCCGTAATCTATGGAATATATGTGGATATATATCCTGGATTCACACCAACTGCGTCCTACCGGTGCCTCTGAGCGGATTCAGGCGGAGTGAAACAGAAGGAAACGGCTCCCGCTAACCGTAGGCAAACATTTGTTTTGCAAATGAGTGTTTTTCGGCTCGCCTGTGTGTGTGTGTGTCTGTGGGTTTGTGGCATGTGTGTGTCAGAGGAGGAATAGATGGTTTAGAAGCGTGCCGTGCCTGAGGACGTGGCATCATCGGACCGGTTTGTTTTTCAGGTTGTCCGCACTCTGAGCTTCTCGGCTGAAGCCCAGTAGTCTGGACCTGCAGGCTCTACAGGGGCCATCCTTTTTGGCGCGCTGTGGTCCATTGAGGATATCTGTTTAAAAAGAATAATCCATCACTCTGTGTTTGGCCCGCAATATGGCCATGTTCACTGTAGTGCGTAGTTACAGCGATGAGCAAGGGTGCCTTGGAGACACAAACAAGAGCAAATATGGAAACAGGATGACAGATTAGGCAAGGTCCTTTCTTCTCGTTCCACGATTTCAGATCCACTCGGATTAGGCTTTTGATACAAATAGTGTTATCGCAATTTACTAAATCACTTTGTTGAATCCTTGATTCTGATTGGTCAATGAGGGCCATCAGATGTCTGTTTTCACTGTTTAACAGACCCGCTTCTATTGAAGCTATTTCCAACTGTAGAATCTAAAAAATTGATTTTTAGAAGTAATAGAATCATTATTTGTATGATTTTAAGGGGACATTGCCATGGTTGCTTATTTTTTAGGTTCTGAGGTAGTAAGGCTGATCTCTGCCGCCAGATAAACCTGATTCCTACACTTCTTAGACTGGATTGCTCAAAGTACAGTACTTAGAAATATTGCTAAATTCCCGAGATCCATTCATCTTAAAACTGGCAGGACCAGTTTGTGTCATGTAAAACGCACTTTCTTGTACTTATGTATGTGTGTGTGTGTGTGTGTGTGTGTGTGTGTGTGTGTGTGTGTGTGGTGTGTGTGTGTGTGTGTGTGTGTGTGTGTGTGTGTGTGTGTGTGTGTGTGTGTGTGTGTGTGTGGTCGTGTGTGTGTGTGGTCGTGTGTGTGTGTGTGTGTATCTGTGTGTCTGTGGCTGTGCACATCTGTATGTGTCTGAACTGAATGCTTCTGTGGGTGTGTGTTTGTGTGTGTTTGTGTGTCTGTGTCTTTGTGTGTGTGTGTGTGTGTGTGTGTGTGTGTGTGTGTGTGTGTGTGTGTGTGTGTGTGTGTGTGTTGTGTTGTGTGTGTGTGTGTGTGTGTTTTCTAGTGTTTTCCCCAACTCCCATGACTCATTGGCTGATGAATTTCACACCTTGCAGCCTCCGGGTAGCCATGGTAGCATGGCCCAGCCAGACCACAAACACAGATGAACACATGCGTGCAGTGACCTTGCAATCTTTAAATACCGTTGGCATAATCCCTTGTGTCTGCGGAGAATCTATCGTTGTGTTTTGTGTCTGCACAGTGTAATCTTGATCATGTCTCTTTGTGTGTGTGTGTCTATGCGGGTGCTGTCCGTCTGTCTTTTTGTCTGCCTACATTAAAGAAAACTCACATCTACAGTTGTGTGTGTCACCTCCAGAATAATGTCAGTCCTTTAATTATCCTAAATTGGGATTCCACACACTAACAAATTCCACAAGTTGTTTCAATAACAACTTGGGCAACACCCCTGCCCCAATACCTGTCATGTTACGGGTTGTAATGTTACCTGTTATGAATTGCCCTTGGCTAATTTCTCGATTTTTCAACTAGTTTGTGGTGGTTGTGAGTGGTTGTCCTTTAATGACCTTGCAATGTGTCTTTCCTGTAAAACTGTAAGCGTTTCAGAAGCAGGACATCTGAACATGTTGGCGTAAGCTGTGTGAATGGAACACACAGCCAACACCAACACATTATATGACATTACAGAGCTCATGATTGCATTATGTAACGAATATAATGATTATATAATCACATGCATACAGAAAGCAGACTGGGTCTTACCGGCTTCATCAAGTAACCGTTACCTACTGCACAGGGCAGGAACAGGCAGAACACATGGAGTAGGAATGAGTAGTTGTGTAAATGTTTTAAAGAGGTGGGGGGCGGCAGAGAGGGTGGAGAGTCTTCATGAGGTACAGTGGGGGTCAAGGGTCACCTGAAGGGCTGGGTCTGGTGCGGCCTAGTCTCACAAATCCAGCTTTAGATTAATATCAAAAGTCATAGTCTTAACATCAAACATAAACTTGGCCAGCAGTTGTAAACAGTAAACAAGTGTCTGTAAGCGTTTCAGAATCAGGACATCTGATTCCCAGATCAGGTTTGGCCGTACTGGAAGGAGGAAGGAAGCTTGTTCCGTTGGTGTTGACAGGAGAAGAGTCCTCGTATTGATGGTGTTGCTAGGCGACGTAGCAGGTGGAGGAGCGGAGCAAGTGATCCAATGTGCAAATATTAATACAGCGACGATCACTCAATGTCCTCAGGAGATATCTATAGTTCTGATGCATGCAGATAAAGAAAAGCAATGGATACAGTATTCTCATACGATAATACTCTGTGGCAGACTCATAATGTCATGCAACCTGGTGGACTTGAACCTGAGACCAGGGCAGCTTGAGGAGCATGACTCTCAGGTGTCTTGGTACAGGCTTACTCCCCTACTCCTCCGCTGTAATGTGGTGCTCCAGACACATGGGGACACAACACAGTTGTAATAGGTGTTTACTTGACTGCTTACGGTGAACATGGAAAGGTTTCCAAGCTAAAAAATACTTGCAGTTCTTCGCTACTGTGTTGGAATATCCCTCAAGATTTTTTCCACGTCACAATTAATCCTAATTAAGATGTGCAAAGTTAATTAAGACGCCGCGTGACTGGAAAGTTGCTGGTTGAATCCCTGGCTCCTCCTTACTCAGTGTTGAGGTGTCCCTGGGCAAGAAACCTAACCCTTACTGCTCCCAACAAACTCGCTGTTGCACAGCATTGCATGCTGGGCATGGCCGTCGGTGTGTGAATGGGTGAATTTGATGCATAAGTTGCAAAGTGCCTTGAGTGGCCACGTGTAAGATATAGATAGAGATAAATAAAAGATATACACATGCAGTCCATTTAGACTGTTTAAATAACAGCCCATTGTAACACTATCAAAACAAAGTGGTTCCACAGCTGCTGTGGTCTACTTACTGGTTTAACTAGTAACTAAGGCACTGTGAATTCTATTTATAGTCCACACATTAGGTTTAACTGGCAAGTATAAATGATGATCTACCTTCACCCCCTGTTCACCTTATTTGGTAGCATTTTTTCTCCAGGAAACCAAAACCATAACAAAGTCTTCTTCAAGGCTTAGAACGGCCCATTCCAGTCTATTTCCTTCTAAATAATTACACATTTGGGCATTAAGGAGACAAACAAACGGTCTGCCCTGCATGAGCGTGAGCCACAGTCATCAAGGTCCACAAAATGGAAATTCTGTCTGTTGTTTAATGACTCAGGTTTCTGATCGGAGCGCCTGTCAGTTGTACTCAAAGGCCTGCAGGGGGCGCTGGCCACACAAGTATATAATAATAAAGTATTGCTGGAATGCAATTGAATACTATTGTCATATAGTCCACTCAAAGAATGTCTTCATACCTTCCTGCCTAGTATATTTACTTAAAACATTTAGTAAGACATAAATTATAATGAAAGTAATTATTACAAAATGTGTGTGATAACCTTTAATTACTTTTCATTTGTCTTCAAATACTCAGCATTTTATTAATTTATAGTTTTTTTTGTTGTACTTTCCAAGCCCTATTTCAGTTCTAGTGAGAAAATACTTGAATTGCAGTATAAATATATTTCATTCATATCGCAATATCAGCATGAGTGCAGTGTTTTGTGCAGACCCCCAACGCTACAGAAGCTCAACATTCCCCCCCCCCCCCCCCCCCCCCCCAACCATCGATGCTGTGTGTGGTCTGCCTGCATATGGTGGTCCACGTTGTGAAGTAGGATATCATGTCTGTTCTTGATCCATCTCATTTAGGAAAACAGTAGCACAGACCATCTGTCCTCCTCCATTAAGGGGCTCTTCCTTCTCACCAGCAGGCCTGTGGCTGCAGTGTTAAGCCTTTAATCTCCCCTAAGGCACTCAACCTCGCTAGGCTAGCTAGAAAACAACCTGTGGACGCCCAATGAACGGAGCCTTCGCCAGGGTCCGGCCCCAAAAGGTTTCCTCTAATCGAACGGACTCCTCCTCACACACCTTGAGATGTGGTTTGGGGGTCTTCTTAAGATGATGTTCTATTTCTATGGTGTAGAGAGGACAACCCACTCAGACAAAATGGCTCAAGTGAGACGTCCCATATTGTCAGCAATGTCTCACAAGAAGAGGTAACCGTTGTATTCAAAACAAAAGCAGACAACCATGTTCTGATACCTTGCCTAGGATGTGTGTGTAAGTAGACGTTGGTACCAGGAAAACCAGAACGGAAAACCGGATCATTCGTAAACTTGGACTTTTCTTTATCTGCTCCTTCTATGAAGTCGTGGGATGACAATGGGGAGGTTGATTTGGGCTCATCTTGCAGTATTTGAGTGTGTACGTTTGTGTGTGCGTGCGTATGTGTGTTTGCCTGCGACCAAAATCCAGATCGAAGTACTTACATGATCTAAGGAGAATTAACCCTTTTGTCATCAGTCAGCTAGTGTTATGATCATTTAGGCAATCGTTTTTTTAATTGTTTTAACACCAAACACGGCAAAAATATTGTGCAACCTTTTAATATTTGCAAATTATTGATATTTGCCACATACACACTTTAGACGCATGTGTCGGGGATAGAACCACGTGTTGATTCTGAACCAAAGCGTATCTCTGCCCTAGGAAGGCCTGTCCTGTTGACAGAAGCTCTTTATTAAAGCAGGGCTACTTAAAGAGAGAGAGAGAGAGAGAGAGAGAGAGAGAGAGAGAGAGAGAGAGAGAGAGAGAGAGAGGGAGAGGGAGAGGAGAGAGAGAGAGAGAGAGAGAGAGAGAGAGAGAGAGAGAGAGAGAGAGAGGCAAGCACTGTGTACCTGTCTCTCATTAAGGCCACATTAAGACCTAGCTTGACCGGAGCTCTCTCTCTCTCCCTCAGTGGGACAATGCTTGTCTTCTTGGAGGTTCTGTGTCAACAAAATGAATAGTGGCGGCTTCCGACCTGTTACCCAGAAGACACTGATACTAATGCGGGTCTCCCTGGATTAGCCCGGTCCCCCAGGAAGCATGGGGTCCAGCAGAAGAGAAGTGGAGGGGCTCATCCACGAGGCAGGAGTTAGGGGCCAATGTTGAGTAGCTGTGTCGTGCCATGGCATAATATAGCCGGAGTAAGAAGGAGAATATGTGTGTCTGCATGCTGTCATGGGAGGAGTGTTAAGTTGGGTCGCAGCTCGCGTCTGTGGGCTGGTGGTGGATACAAGTCATGTGCTGAGGCTCTGGAGAGTAAGTAGAGCTTTTCTTCAAGTGGTTGTATGTAGTGAGACGTGTTCCTCTGGTCCGAGTGGACCAGAGGACATGACATCTGACATCTTGAATCTTAAATGAAGTCATGGTCAAGTTCTCATCATTTTTTTCTCCCAACTAGCTACACCAAGAGCATGACCACAAAGTGTGTGTGTGTGTGTGTGTGTGTTTGTGATGTGTGTGTGTGTGTGTGTCTGTGTGTGTGTGTGTGTGTGTGTGTGTGTGTGTGTGTGTGTGTGTGTGTGTGTGTGTGTGTGTGTGTGTGTGTGTGTGTGTGTGTGTGTTTGTGTGTGAATGCATACGTGTGCATGGGTGCGTGGCTTGCTTCCTAATGTTCATTTTTGTACAACATTTTTAAAATTCCTTAAGTTCCTATATTATAATACTGACTATTATTCCTATCATTAAACGGTGTTGTTTGAGCTCGAAGACATAGAAAGATAGGATTGATAGAGTACAGAGTAGAGTAGAGTACACACTACAACAACCAGATTGATAGAGAAGTCATGGTTGGCTCTGACTCCCAACACAGTCTGTTTCTGTTTCAATTAGTACCATTCTCCAAGTCATGAAATCTGACTTTGTATCGGATCACCTTTATCAGACTTGATCAGTATTAGGCTAATCCCCTTAAGACACACACACACACACACACACACACACACACACACACACACACACACACACACACACACACACACACACACACACACACACACACACACACACACACACACACACACACCCCAACGAATTCACACACAGACACACATCTTATGTCCTTGATTGACTTTAATCTCACTCCCCCCCACCCTCTTGTCCTTGTCCCTCGCCCACAGACTCAGGAAGCCCTTGAAGACTCCCGCCACAGCGTAGACGGCCTGGGCCCGGGAGGAGTAGGGCCCCCCTCCGCCGCGGACCCCCTGGGAGGGCACTCGGGGACCACCCAACGCCCCACCCCGCCCTCATGGCCGGCCCGCAGGCCTTCGGACCTGCGCCCAGACGGGAAGGACGGCCCGGGGTCGCTCCTGGGAGCGGAGGATCGCTGCTCCCACGCCGGACCTAGCCGGGCCCGCCAGAGGGAGTCAGTCCACGCCGCCAGGCAGGAACCACAGGAGGCCGCCGGGACCCACCCGCGTCCCACCGGCTGCTGCAGGAGGAGAAGCCCCGAGCTCGACCCTGTGGACCTCTGGAAACAGCAGCAGCAGCAGCAGCGCGGCCTTAAAGAATGTAGCACAGTGCCACCGGAGCTCCATCCAGAGACACACAGGACGGACTGCGGCCACGGCCGGCCCGGGTCACAGAGCCTCTGCAGGGTCACACAGACCCTGCTGGGCAGCTCAGAGGTGTGCGGGTCACATGGACATAGCCCCCACTGCACAGACAGCGCCACAGAGAGTGCCACAGACAGCGCCACAGACAGCTACGTAGGCAACGCGGAGGTAAATGCCACGTCCCTAGGTCTCACTGCTGAGCCCCCCTTTCCCACGCAGAGTAGAGAAAGCCCACAATGCACCAGGACACAGTATGTAGGACGCCCCGATACCTGCGCCATACAGATAAACGAGACAGAGGAAGGGGTCATTGGGACGTTCGAGAACGCCGGGTTGCTACCAATTCATGAAAGCACAGATGTAGAAACACAGGCCCTATGTGAGCGGGATGTTGAACGAGGAAGCATTGAACCGGTCGGCTCTAATTATGTAGATAACTTTGCTGATCCACACAACAGGGAGTGTACAGACAGCCACGACCAGTGTAAACAGGAGTGTGGTACAGAATATGTAGTGACAATAGATGAAAGCGGTGCAGACATAGATAGCATAGAAGTGTTTGAGGTAGAACAACACAATTTGTCTGAGAGTATTGGGACAGAGAGTGTACCAATTCATGAAAGAGAGAGTAACTGTACAGGCAGTTTAACTGATGAAGATTTGACTGCCCTGCTGAACTCGACAGGGGCACACAGCTATCACCCCACACCTGGTGACACGGAACATATAAACTGGTCTGGTAGCACGTCTACAGAGGTAACAAAAGCCCAGGGTACAACAGAATCCCCCGTACCACAAAATACAAACAAAGCAATTCTAGACACACAAGCACAAATTGTTTCCTCATCAGACAACTTGGACAGTTGTTTTTCTAGCCCAACAGAGGAGAGCCCGAGTGCCCTATTGGATTCAACCCCTCAGTTCTCTCTTTGTACCGATGTGACACACAGCTGTGTGGTTGGCCTCGAAACAGTGGTAAATAAAGCATCAGCGACGGTCAATGAAATCGGCTCCTCAATCACCTTCTTGGCCGAGGCTGAGTCCCTTTTCTCTTTCGCCGGTGGTGCACCAGACTTAGCCGGGTCCGTTCCCCGGGCTCCTCAGAGAGCTGCTCCTGGGTCCACCCCCGGTCACGACACCCGGCAGCGCAGGGAGAAGCGACCCGGACGCCGCCGCCGCCGCCCCCCCCGGGGCTCGAAGGCGTCGCCCTTGCAAGACCTGGATCAAACCCAGTGTTCGTCTCCCGAGAGCCTGGAGAAGGAGACCGCCGTCTGGCATCAGCCCGTCTCCCTGGAGCTGTTTGAGGAGGTCCAGGAATGCTCTGAGCTACCAGGGCCTGGCTCAGTTCAGACACCCCCTGACAGAGGTGGAGCATGTTGGGAAGTTCTGCCGCCTCTCATAGATAAGGTTGTAGTTTCCCCAGAGTGTGATGTGCTAGTGTGTCCCCACAACCTACTGCCAGAGAGCTCAGAGGGGGAGGGGAGGAAGGCAGAATCAGCCTTCCCTCTCCCTTTACCACACAACAGCGGAGGGGAGGAGAGCACGGAGGCTGCAGGGAGTTATGTTTGTTTTGACCAGAGAGGAGTTCTAGGACTAGAAAACCCCTCACTGTCCAATACTGACACGGCAGACGAGTGTGAGAGCATCGAAGTCGACGTCAACTCGAGAGAATGTTTCGGTCACCTGGATGCCCTTCCTACTGTGGTTTGGGAGGTCGAGGAAAGTCCTGCAGAACCGTCAGTCTTAAACCCTGATTCATATCACTGCAGAGAACACCCAGATCCGGGTCAAGGGCCGGTTCCCCTGTCCAATAGAGAAAGAATTTGCAGTTTAAAAGAGCAGGGTGTAAAACTGCTGGAGAGCCCAAACAGTCCCACGGTCCCCTGGAACGCGCTGGCCTCCCTCCCTGCCCCGCTCTCCGACTCCAACAACAACACAAAGGCCAGAGCCGGAGGAGCAGACGACACGGAGAGCACAGGCTGGTCCTCCAACGGACCACAGAGCAGCTCCCAGACCACTGAGAACACAGTTTGTGATAGAGACGAGGCCGCAACAACAACCCCGACCGCTGACCTTTTGGAGTGCTCAGAGAAGCCCCGAGAGGTTTTGGTTGCGTTGCCCTCCCCGGTGTGCCGCGACCGCTACTGGAGCAGCGAGGACTCGGCTGTGTCCGGTCTGGGGGAGGACCTGGAGGCTCTAAATCAGGAGGAGGACCTGGAAGAACATCAGAACGAGGAGAAACTCAATTACATCTCTGATCAGATAGACGGCGGGTGCAGGGATGTTGGGGAGCGGTTAGGCTCAGTCACACAGAGTGCCAGAGACCTTGAACCTTTAGTGCCCCAGCTGGAGCCAGCACTGCTAATGGACACAGGATGCAATGAGGAGCTGAATAATTGCAGCAGCAATTGGCCACCTGACTACACAGAGTCCTTTGAGGATTACCTTCTGGCAGAGGAGCACAGAGAGCCACAGGAGAGTGGTTCCAAATGTCCACAGCAGGTGGGTCGAATTTCCAAAGACCCATACCCATGCCTGGACATTGGTACAATCAAAAGCTTAGATCCCATTCTGGAGGCAGACCGTCAGGACAGCTCAGTGGCATCCGAGGATGATTCACAATTGAAAGCACAAAAAGTGGATGACATGGGGCCAGTAGAAGAAGAGGGAAGTTTAAATGTCTCATCTGGGAACCTGACACCATCTCTTCCCGAAAGTTCATACGGCCAGCATGAGCCTGAAGAAGAGCCCTCAACCACCACTGAGATGAAGGCCCTGAGTCACGCCCCAGTGGCTGAGATGGACGACCTCACCACCGCTCCTCTTCTGAGGCCCGGCGGAGAGAAGCTCTGCAGACCCATGACCATGACCTGTGACCCCACGTCCTACGGTGCAGAAAGCACTAACAATGAGGAGGACAAAACGAGTAAGAAGGGCAAAACAAAGGGCAGCCCGACAGCCAACAAGGCTTCTAAGTTCTCCGTCTTTGCCAAGATGCCCTCATTCCGAAAAGCCAAGAGCGTGAAGGGATCCAAGGCAGAGGAGCCTTCCAGAGAGTCCCCTGAAAGAGGAGAAGAGTCGGCTCCTTCCAGGACCCCTGAGTCCGAGCAGAGTGTCCATGAGGACAACTCAGACGAAGAGGCTCCCGTCAAGGGAAGCTGCAGCGTTGACCAGACGCCGGTAACGCTAACCTGTCCTTCGAGGCAGGGCGAGGCAGAAGAAGACAGCTACGGCTTCTTCCCCACTACACCCAGGACACGCCACGTCCAGCAGCTCTCTAGCAACGGGGCTCCGAGCGAGGCCAACAGAGGCGCCCAGGACCCCGACGGGCCCCACCTCCAGCAGGGGCAGGCGGCCGACGGCCAGGGCTACAAGAGGAGCAAGAGCAACGACAGCCTCAACAGCAACATCCGCATGCGCTTCGCCCAAGCCCACAAGTCCCTCTCCAGCCTGTTCGAGTCTCGCTCTATGGACAAGGAGAACGAGGAGCACCTCAACTCGGCCAACGAGGGCGATTTGGGTCGAGCCAGACAATCCTGGAGAAGGCTAAAGAGGGCCAAAGAGGCAGAGCTGCTGAGAAGGGCTCTCTCGGTGCCCGAAGGGGACACCAGCAGGACTGGGAGTGGGGAGAACCTTGAAGACCCGTCCGTTCAGGACAGGGTGAGCATCCCTGGTTCACCCGCCTCACTCAGGGCCCTCCGCCACACCGATCCCCTCTGCAAGAGGGGGGTCCCACAGGGGGACACCACAGATATCCCCCACGGGTGCAAGTCCGAGGGCCAGAGGAGGAAATGCGCGGCAAACGGCTCGCCGATCACATCGCCCTCGTCCTCAGACGACTCGGAGGCCACACCGGTCAACGGACCCAACCCACCCGTCCAGCCGTCGTCTCAGGTCAGCCTGTCCCACCCGCACCACCCTCCTACCGGAGTCCCATCGACCCCACCGGCCGGGGACGGCCTGACAGAGGGCCCCCTGCGACCCATGAGCCCTAAGCCCAACAGCCCCCGGCCGGCTGCCCAGCGGAGGGTGTTCCGTTACCCGCACTCGGCCAAAGCCAGTGTCCTCTCCTCGGTTCGTCTGGGCCAGTCAGTCAGTGTGGACGGCCTCTCGGACCCCCCGGAGAGGCCCAGAACCCTCAAGCCCGCCGCCGGCCCCCTGGGCCTCTCCCTCAGCCCGCTGGAGGGTCCCGAGGGCAGCGTAGACAATCAGTCCCTCACCAGCCTCCATACCATAGGCTCCATCAATGAAATGGAGGTAAGAAGGAGTTTACTTTGCCTCCCCATACAATGCAAATTGATAACAGATTTGCAATTGATGTTATATTTGTAACACGCCTTGCAGTGTATGTTGTGTTTTCTAAACCTTTGCTGTGATCACGCACAACTAGTAAACATCAAAGTAATACAAAATATACGGTAAGGTAACAGAAACAACGACAAACCAGATCCAAAGCCTGCGTTGTAAGTCATCTGATTGGGACTAGAGGAGAGGCAGTGCGTGTCTGTCACCATTAGCTTTACAGCTCTCTGTGGGCACGAAGGTTTCGGGCCCTCTGTGATTGAAAGCCCTGTCTGTCTCTTAGTCTCCGGAGTGACATCATAAATCAGTGCAGGAGACAAAAAAGTGCTGAACCAGGAGAGCGATAGGGTGCCATGCTGCCGGTTAAAGTGTTGTTTACGCCCCCCATTTAGAGCAGCTTCCATACTCAGGAAAAAAGTCGTCCATCTGTAGTCTGCCCTGCCTGCCTTGGCTTTGTATGTGTGTGTGTGTGTGTGTGTTTGTACGTGTTCTAGCATGGTATATACGTGTGTGTGTGTGTGTGTGTGTGTGTGTGTGTGTGTGTGTGTTCATGTCTAACAACTAGCGTCGGTGTGCATGTACGTGCGTGGCAATCGGTGCGCGTGGGCATGAGTTTAAGGCCGCCTGTATAATCCAGACGTGTCGGGGAGTTGCGGGGAGAGAGGGAGTCTTTCTTTCCAGGCCCTGCTCTGTGGGAGACATGATAATGAGGAGGAGGAGAGGCAACAGGGAAAAAGCCCGGGTCAACGCTCCCTCTGTCCTCCGCCAGGTCCCAACTGCGTCTCTACTGGTCTTGTCTTCCCAAGTGTCCATAGTACAACCTTCCCAGCCAGTTCCCTAGAGGGCCGGTCACGTTCTATTTGTAGCTAGAAGGGGCTGTAACTGGACAGCTAGCCCCCCCTAGTGGCGGCTCGGAGGAACCGTCAGGGTTACCCAGCAGGCAGGCCTTCTGCAGTTATTTGATATGCATAGCACGTGCGGTGACATGTCTAGTAATGAATGCTAACCTCCCCTGGATGTACAGAGAGACATTTAGGTTTGACATTTAGGCCAGAATAGCTCTCTGCTGGATACTGAGTCACGATATCAGCTGTATCACCTCCACCCAATAGCTTTGCAGCGCTTACTGGTTGACTTAACTGTTGTCCACAGGTAAACTACTACCAAAGTCTATTTATAAACCCACTGCGTTTGATCCGTCTAACCCATTAACTGTGCACTCACAAGGAACCCCAAACGCCCAGCCGCCTCCCCTCACTGGTGCGGCAGCGCAGGCTCCCGGAGACCCGGGAACAAGTGGAGGCCGTGGCTCCGGCCCCCAGGGTGCCCGGGGCCGGGCTCCGGCCTGTCCCAGACAGGGTCAGCATCGCGCTTGGGCCGGTTCCGGACTCTCACGGGACGGGCCCGGACAGGCTCGGGGCCGCACTCCGGCTGGGTCCGGACCGGGTCGGGACGGGGCCCGGCCCCGGACCGGGGCCAGACAGGGCGCGGTCAGGCCCCCGGCACCGCCGCTGCCTGGACGACCTCTGGATGGAGGAGGAGAAGTGGTACAAGCGCAAGCGGGCCCGGGCAGCGCGGGGGAGTCTGGGCCAGCTGGACCACGTGCTGACCCCGCAAGGCCAGGACAGAGTAAGACCCCCCGATGACGATGAAGACACACAGCTAAGACCAAGCACCGAAAACAATGCACTGCTCTGGAGGCCATCGCCCAATAGCTCCTCACTTTCCTTCTCCTTCTTCTCGGTCTTGTTCTGCCTGCGCCTCCGCCTCTGTTCACCTTCACCTGTCGCTTCACCTCTTGGCCTGACCGTGGGGGTGTCTGTCGTTGCCACGGACACGGGTTTGGGATTATAAACTCGTCCCGAGGGTTTGGCTTCTTCATTTAGTTTCTCCTGTTGCGTTCTCTTTCAGTCCTCCCTCTTAGATCACGCATGCATGCCCTTCTCCGCCTCTCCTCCTCTCATACGCATGTCACGCTGCTGAACACGCTCACGGACTGGGCACCTTATGTCTGTCATCTGTGTGTGTGTGTGTGTGTGTGTGTGTGTGTGTGTGTGTGTGTGTGTGTGTGTGTGTGTTGCATGTCACTTCTATCTCATCAGTGCATTGTAGGTCATTTTCAGTGAATCCGCTTCTGAGAGGTAGCTTCTGGTGGGTCTTTGCTGAGACACCAGGCTTGATTTCAACTCACCCCCCCCCACCTATTTTCCCTTCATGCAGGACAGAGCAGGAGTCACCTTGGGGTCCTACGAAGATTTTCGGGGAATTCCCCTGAGGGCCCACTGCTTCTCCCAGAGCACCCCCATTGGACTGGACTGCCTGGGTTGGAGGGGACAGATCTCCTACCCCTGTGAGTACCAACATTGGAATCATAGTCTGGCCTGTTGACGTTGACGATGTGAAATTCCTCGGTGCGACACTGTTTAGGGTTGGATGCTGTCTATGTGTTTGATTTGGTGTGTTTCTTTCATTCGCTGAACTGCTTTTACCGCGAAACCCTAATGTTGATTACGTGGGTGGATATTCTGCATTAATTGGGCTTCTTGGTTCATTCAACATTTATGCATCAATTCAAGACATTCTAGACACCAACATACATCTGTGTTGGGGAGCCGTAGCAACAGTAGCAGAGCTGACTTCACAGTAACTGTAAGGGAGCAGAGCACCCATGCAAGATCTGAGTCCTTCTGACAACGTCTTCTCCCTTAAATCGAGGACGGCCCTGAAAAACAAGATTATTTTTTTTTGCATTCCCACCAATTTGCTAGAAAAAGATTTGAGGCAGAGCCGAAAGGCTGCATGGTAGACATATCATGATCTCCCCCCCTGAGCTCTCTCTCTGTCAGCCTATATATAGAGACGAGACGGCGGGGCGGTCGGGGACACGATGCAGGGAGATATCCAGGAGATAGGCTGGGGTTCTGCTGAGTTAGGGGTTCGAGGCACAGTGCCCTCACCAGTGGAAATGCTTCCAAGCGGGGGGTTGGATGTTAGCAGTTAGCTGCTGGATAGCATTGGCTCAGGCGCGGCATTTAATGGGATTACGAAAACTCTCTGCCCCCGGGCGAGTTTTGAACTTTGGAAGATCCGTGACTCGGTTGCCTCTGCCAGATACTTATGACAAGCTTACAAGAGTTATGAGGGCTGGCCTTTTTTGTAATTGTGGGGCTTTTTTTTGGGGTTAATTGGCATTGCAGAACATTTGTCTGTCAGCATTGTCGTCTTTGTCAGCTAAAATGAAAACAGCACACGAGTAGTGCTCCACATAGGGGAGTGAGGTGCATGGCGGTCGGCTGAGGGCTCGAAGCTCGGCTCCACAGCCATCAGAGTGCTAACGCTGCCTGAGGTTTTAAAGTGATGTGGTGTCACCGGTGAATTTGCGGTCATATCATTAGTTGTAAAGACTATATGACTCCCCAATCACCATCATATCTTCCACCGTGCCCAGTGTGGGGAACAAACACGTGAGCTGTACATCATGAGGACACCACAGAGTCACAAGGTGTCGCCTACCTTTTATGCTCATTTAACGAGAGTTTATGATATTTGAACCATGGTCATTTAATACTTCTGTGAAGCACAATCACACCAATGTGTGAAAATGACAACATCTATTTTGTATGTATCTAATGATGGATTGGGTGGAATAAAGGCATGTTTCTTTGATTAAACACTCCTCTCCTCTCCTTGCCTCTCCTCTCCTCTCCTTGCCTCTCCTCTCCTCTCCTCTCCTCTCCTTTCCTCTCCTCTCTTCTCCTCTCCTCTCCTCTCCTCTCCTCTCCTCTCCTCTCCTCTCCTCTCCTCTCCTCTCCTCTCCTCTCATTTCCTCTTCTCTCCTTGCATTCTCTCCTCAAGCCCATTCATGTCTGCAGCACCATTTGTTTCACTGGGCTCGTAATACTTATAATACTCATTCATCAAAGATACTATCTTGTTGAACCAACAAGCCTTTTAACTGTGATCAACGGGCAGAACCACAGGTACTTTTCACCTGCTCGGTCAAGTTCAGAGAGCAGTACAAATCCTCAAACACACACAAAGACACCCACACACAGACACACACACACACAGACACACACACACAGACATGCACACGTGAACACACACACACGCACACACACACAATGACGAGGAGGGAGGCGTGGGGTTGCCTCCAACGGTGAGGTCAGTTGCCTCCTGCACAGATGTCCGCTGGGTAATTGAATTTCTTTTGGGTTAAATTGAATTGCCCGCTGGATCAAAAGACAAGTTGTGGCACGACCTCATCGTGGGCTTGGAATGTGTGTGTGTGTGTGTGTGTGTGAGGTAAAGGACGGCAGGGCGTGCACGTTGCATGCCCCACACTTTGATCTCTTATTACTCCTCCTCTGTCTATTAGTCATAGCCCCCACCGGTTTATACCAGATATCCTGTTTTATCGCTCGTCTTTCTCTGCTTTTATGGTCGTTTTAGTAAGATTAAGGGGAACTGGTCTAAGATGGGACGAGGGTTTGGTAGTTGAATTACAGGGTGTGACGTCATTTATTTTCTTTCAATTTAGCCTCATAGGCTAGGGGAGAAACGGTGAGAGCAGCGATTCGTTTGGCCACCTTGGTGGCCTGTGGGAAGGACCTCACATGGGAATCCAGGAAGAGTATGATTAGAGTTCTTTGAAATGGCTACTTTTGTTCGCTTTAAAGCGGGTGGGGGGGAGTTGAAATGGCTATCTCTTAGGGCTTTTGTTCCATCTCTGCTGACTAATTCTCATATGTCGCTTTAGGAAACGCTT
>NC_082404.1:9772266-9774270 GCF_031168955.1 Gadus macrocephalus
CAGCGAGCCGGAGCGGCACGGTAGAGCCAGGCTGAGACACAGTGAAGGAGGAGCTCCACGAACAGCGCCTCCTCGTCAGGGCTGCCAACGCACGCACGCAGGCACACACACGCGCACACACACAAACACACGCAGACACGTGTGTGTGTGTGAGGTGGTGGAGAAGGGAAGGAAGTAGGGACGTAGGAACTAGGAAGGAAGGAAGAAAGGAAGGAAGACAGCTCGCCCTCAAGTTGACAGCTCAGTGGACGCTTACCTCCGGCGGGCGGCAGACACGGACGCACTCCGGCCAGGCGAGGGTGACACTCTGCTCCACGCCCACACCCTCTCTCCGCTCCCCTCCTCCGACCTCCCCATCCTCCCCTGCGGGCCGGCGGTGACTCTAATGGGGTTGAGAGGCGGACCGGACGGAACCCGAGCACCGTGACCACCTGCTTACCACCACCGCTCAACGCTTTGGCGCCACTCACCGCTTTTTTTCCCCCCCGCTCTTGCGCTGGGGGACGCGACCACATCAACAACAATAACAACAAGACCGCCGCGGACCGCGGACCGCAGCGCTCGCTGACCGCCTCCTCCTCCTCCTGCGCCCCGTTCCGGAGACTGCGAGGGTGCTGGGGTGGGTGGGTGACGGGGGGCTTGCGTCCGCCGCCCTGATGCGCACCCAGCAGGGAGCGGACGGGAGCGCGGCCCTGCCCGGGGGCAGCTGTAGCAGCAGCGGCAGCCTGGGGCTGTCCCCGGGGACCGACTCGGAGAGCGGGACCTCGACCGGCGGCGGTGGAGGTGGTGGCGGCGGTGGTGGCGGCAGCAGCGGCGGCGGTGGTGATGGACGTCATGGAGGTGGTGGAGGTGGTGGTGGCGGTTGTGGAGGAGGTGGTGCGGACCATCTGCTGCTGGACGGATGCCTGGGAGCGGGCAGGTGTATCATAGGAGGAGGGGGCAGCCTGGGTGGCACTCTGAGGGGGGTCCTCTCTCGCTACTGGAGCCTGGAGAGTCTGCACTCCACCACAGGTAAAACATCACAGCAGACCTCCCGTTTGCAGTGTTCGGGCACACTTGCCTCTACACACACACACACACACACACACGCACACACACACACACACACACACACACACACACACACACACACACACACACACACACACACACACACACACACACACACACTTTCTATTTGAATGCAGCCTTTGCAGATCCATCTTGCTGTTTGCCGTTGCAGTTGGTGAGAATACGGCAGTAATTAGGAACGCATATTTCCGGAGTAGCATTCTTCTCCTGTGCAAACATGTGTTAAGTATTGAGTATACAAGTCGTGCAGATGAGTCAGTATTGTGTCGGTGCTTGTGTGTGTGTATCTGTGTGTTCTCCGGTGTGTTACACCTGACTTAGCTGTGACTTGTAGCGAGAGAGAGAGACATGCTAGATGTGTGAATTGAGGCGGGCCTGCTGTCTCCTTGTAATAGGACCCCCTCCTCTCCCCCAAAACGATGAGCCATCATTGTTACATCCCTTGTTGCCTGTAGCAGAGACCTGGGTCTCTTCATCACCACCACTCTCACACACAGGTGCATTTGCATAATCTGCACGGCAGTCAAAGCAAGCCTTTGAATGTGGCGTACACACACAGCACCCGGGGCAACGCCGATGTGTGTGTGTGTGTGTGTGTGTGTGTCTGCACACACACACACACACACATCGAGAGTTCCTCGTGCGTCGGTGTGGGTCGGCAGGGCGGGCTTGTGTGTGTTGTGTATGTTTTGTGTGTGTGGTGTGAAATGCGTGGCGTGGAGGGGAGGGAGGGAGGGAGACTCTCCGTGGATGGTGGAGGAAGTTTGCCCGGAGACAGACGAGTTGCAGTGTGTGACGGATGGAACCCGTTGACTCTCTCAGGGGGGCTAGCGTGGGGAGAGCCTGTAAGGGTCTGGCCGTCCTTCTCCCTAATGACCCCCTCTCTCTGTGATCTCATGGCCAGACGGTGTCACTGAACAGGTCACCGGCTGC
>NC_082404.1:9774370-9795215 GCF_031168955.1 Gadus macrocephalus
CATTCAAAAGGGACTACATGTGGAAACCAAAGGCGTAAGGCGGCGCCGGCACTGTGAGAACATAGAAACAAGCTCTCCTCCACCGCTCTAGGAATAAGTGGACGACGTGTTGTTTCATATCTCCACGCCTCCGGATGAGCGCGTCCACAGCGTTCCCCACGTGTCGAGGCACCACGCCAGAGTGGGGCTGCGGATGTTTACACTCTCTGATTGGTGTTAAGCTCAATTTCACAGCTTGCGTTCAGGCTCAAAAAAGAGGATTCTTTGGGATGACGACATGAGTAATGCACCATAAGTGCGACCCATGGTACTGAAGAGCAATGTGTATGCAATGACAGGGAACGTCTGCCAGTCCTGATTTCATCTGTTATTTAATATCCCTCACACTGGATGTCGTTGAGTGTGAGATAAAGCCTGCAGGAACCAGTATATTTTATGAAACATCCATGTTATTATGCAATGATAATAATATTTGAAGGCAATCGCTGCATTCCAGGCGAGGGCTTATCGTCAAGATGAGGAATGTGGGCCCGCTCCTCTTCACAGATATTCTTTAATTCTCTAAGACTCTTGGTGGCCTTTTTTTGCATTTAGCTGATATCATTATCTTGTCCCAGCCAGTGTCACAGCCAGTCTATTGATACAAATGGGTTTGTTGAATAAATGTAACCCATTGCAAAGTATTGTTAATTTACTCCTTTTAGGTGAAACTAGATTCTAAAAGAACTCCTAAGAATCATCTAGTTTAAGAATTATTGCCACACAACCTAATTTTACCGTTCTTTTCTTTATATCATCAGCCTATAAGAAATAATTTCCATCTTCCCAATATGCACCATTAATTCTATCACCGAGTACCTTCTCTCCATTCATTTTTATTTCCTTCTCCCTGTTTGTGTTCCTCTCTTCCTCCTCCTGCCCCCTCCTCCCCCTCCACTCCTAAGTTTCATCCCGACACCCATGGCTCTGAAAGAACACTGTGCTAAGGTGGATGACAAGGAAATTACACGTTTGCATGAGGAGAGAGTGGGAGGAGGGTTTGACCAGCCACAATGGGAATGCAGAGAAACACCAAATACAACTGTCATCTGGGATGATGCTTTCACACTCAGTCTGCCTTTCTCTCTCTCTCTCTCTCTCTCTCTCTCTCTCTCTGTCTCTCTCTCTCTCTCTCTCTCTCTCTCTCTCGCTCTCTCGCTCTCTCTCTCTCTCTCTCTCTCTCTCTCTCTCTCTCTCTCTCTCTCTCCATCTCTTTTATGCATCTTTTCCTTGGAGTGTCCATGAGTTTAAACATGCCCGTGGTCGATCGCGTGCCTCCCTTAGTGCTGCTCATTCAAGGCTCTTAGCTCCAAGGCAGAGGGAGCGGGAAAGAAAGCACTGCTGAGCAATCCCTGCTAACGTCCTATTCCATCAAATAGGACCCCTTCGCTCTCTCTCGCTCTCGCTCTCTCTCTCTCTCTCTCTATCTCTCTCTCTCTCTCTCTCTCTCTCTCTCTCTCTCTCTCTCTCTCTCTCTCTTGTCTGCCTCTATCTGCCTCACTTTCTCTCTTCTCTGCCTCTACCTGCTCTCTCTCTCTCTCTTCTCTGTCTCTATCTGCATGACTCTCTCCTACTGTCCTTCGCTGTGGAGAGCCCAGCCGCGTCCTCTTTAAGGATCTTGTGTGTGTATGTGTGTGTGTTTGGTTTTCCCCCCAAAATATCAATCACTGTCCTCAGGAAACTAGGCTAGAACCTTTTCATTGTTTCCCCTGAGTGCGTTTGTGTGTTGTAGAGCCTGAAACATGCATCTCTGCATATCACCTGCGTAACGGTCGTAGGTAGAGACACATTGTATGTGTAACACTATGCGTAAAGTTAGCCTCACTCAGGTAGCGTGCGCTCTTCACATGCCCATGGTCAGTGGGGGCGGCAGGGGGGTAGCTGTATCATATATCAAATCATATATCATGTATCAAATCATATATACTTCAGGTGGACCTACACGGGTTTTAAGTGGCGACAACAACGTGTGATTGTTTTTCCGGTACTTATTGTCCTGTTGTTATCCTCCTCTCTCCCCGGGGGGGGGGGTTAACTGGCGTACACTGCTAACAGGACGTGTAAGAATGGATGTTGCGTCACGCCCCGATCGGACAAACGACAAAACTCATGACCTCTCTCCTTCGGAGATCGCACACGCACTACCCTCCCTGAGTATGGAATGTTCTTAAGGAGCAGTCAGAGTAGGAGGAGACGGATGAGGAAGTCCATGGAGTCATAGGAGCTGTTTGAGGAGTGGGCGCGGTAGAAATGGGAGCGATGGGAGCAGAATGAGTATGAGGAGAAAGATTCCCAGGAGCAGTTTGAGGAGTGGGCACAGGAGGAGAAGCAGGAGGAGCAGTGGGAGGAGCAGTGGGAGGAGCAGTGGGAGGAGCAGTGGGAGGAGCAGTGGAGGAGCAGCGGGAGGAGCAGCGGGAGGAGCAGCGGGAGGAGCAGTGGGAGGAGCAGTGGGAGGAGCAGTGGGAGGAGCAGTGGGAGGAGAAGCAGGAGGAGAAGCAGGAGGAGCAGCGGGAGGAGCAGTGGGAGGAGCAGTGGGAGGAGCAGTGGGAGGAGCAGTGGGAGGAGCAGTGGGAGGAGAAGCAGGAGGAGCAGTGGGAGGAGAAGCAGGAGGAGCAGTGGGAGGAGCAGTGGGAGGAGCAGTGGGAGGAGCAGTGGGAGGAGCAGTGGGAGGAGCAGTGGGAGGAGCAGTGGGAGGAGCAGTGGGAGGAGCAGTGGGAGGAGCAGTGGGAGGAGAAGCAGGAGGAGCAGTGGGAGGAGCAGTGGAGGAGCAGTGGGAGCGCCGGGGGGAGAAGGGAGATGGTATGAATGGTATTGCGGGTTCATGTTCACATCGGTATTAAGGAGAACCAGGGGACAGGATTCCCTCCCTCGCTGGTTCTCTGGTCCCAGCGTTCTATTTATAAGAGCTTTAATAGACACCTCCCACAGGGAGCCCTCCCTCCCTAGAGGCCCAGCATCTGTGTCCTCCCCGCAGTCGACACACACGCTGCTGTGCGTGAGACACAGAGACGCAGAGAGAGAGCGATGGAAAATGGGGTTTGTGAAGATAGGGTAGGGTATGAGAGAGAGACCGGGTGTGTGTGTGTGTGTGTTTGTTTTTCACCACTTTTCCACAGAAAAGGTATGCCTTCAAATCTGGGAAGCATCACTTGTTGGTCTTATCTTTACTAATGCTTGAACAGGCACACACACACACACACACACACACACACACACACACACACACACACACACACACACACACACACACACACACACACACACACACACACACACACACACACACACACACACACACACACACACACACACACACACACACACACACACACAGATGTTTATCCTGCTGCCAGGAACGGAAGGGAGATAATTCAAGTAAAAAGTCTTTCCTCCCCCACAGCACTCTGGCTGCCAGTGTACTGGTGTGTAACCTGCAGTTGTAGTGGTTTCAAAGCTTTCGCTCTCTTCTTTGTTGGTGTCGGTGTTGTGGTTGAGACAAAGACCGAGGCAGCCCATGAGCAGCCAGGGACTCGAAGGTTTTGGTGAACCTCCTCTTCAACACTTCAGTCAGATGAAGAAGAATAATCCTGAGAGGAAGATTGAACAAAACACAAACCCACTCTATGTTATTCCTTGCTGGTGTGATGTGGTGTCTGAGGAATTTAGCTTACTTTTAGCATACACACAAACACACAGGCACAATCCAATATAGCTAATTAAGTAAACAGGAAACGTACAAGCTACGTAATGTTTAACTGTTGGGATTTTTTCCGAATGTGCTCCACCAGTTCTGTGGTGGGTTTCCGTTCCTGCCTGTGTGCTGCGGTATTAGCAAGTCAAATATAGTGAGTATCTGAGCACTGTGTTAACCCGAGCAGGAAGAACCCATTTGAACCCCGGCTCCCCTCTACTCCTTCATACCCCTCTCCTCAGGTAGGAGTTCACCGTGTGTGGAAACTCCCAACCCCTTGCGCTTCGCACATTGCACTCATCCTGAGGCGCTCTGAAGCCACTTAGCAGCGCCACCACGTCCACAACACTGTTGTCGTTTTTTATTAATCGTAGCATAAGCGGGGGTGACTACGTTGTGGGCCATTTAATGCCACTGCCGTGTTGAAAAGCGTTGTGGTCTCGTGTCTCTATGTTTTTTCGCCGTGCCGCGCTGTGAGAAATGTGCTCACGGGTTTTGGTGAAACGTTAATAAAGACAGGCCGACGGGAGCCCGGCCAAGTGTGCTGTCTTGGCGTGCCACTGCAGGAGCGATGTGTGTGAGGACGGAGCGGGGGGCTCTGTTGTCAGCGTTTTCTTGGCAGAATTGACAGTATCCTTAGCCGCTGCTTTAACCCTCGTCTTTTCTCTCCTGGTACGATATATCGAATGATTACAACTCTCTGTTTTTTTCTTCCCTGTTATCATCCCTCTGACCTTTGGTAGATGCGTTCCAACGCTGTTGCAATGCTTTTTGGGTAATGCTTGAGAATCTAAGAGGAGAGTTTGAATTCAAACTGCCTAACCAAAGCCAACCCCCCCGCCCCCCACACACACACACACACACGCACGCACACTCGACCACACATATATTAATGGATATATTAATGGACAAGATAAGGTGTTGGAACATGAAACGGAGAGAAGAAGGCTCTCTCCAGAAATAGATTCATTACTTTTGGATAAATGTTTTTAACTAAACGAAAAATGTATTCAGTGGCCATGTGTGTCCTCATCCAAGTTCCAAGTCTCGAGCGGTAACACTTCCACCATATGTCTGCCCATAGCAGACCTCATAGCAGAGTCTCCAGAGAGTACATGGGAAGAGCATTCCTCCTAAGCTGTGCCTCCCTGTTTATGCAAACTGCCTTTATGTCAGAGGTCCGGTATTTCAACTACAGCACAGACCAAGAGTCCCATGGAAAGCTCAGACCCAGGCAGCCTTCGCTGATGGAAGCTTTATTCTTGAAATAGTCTGAGCTTGCTAGATCGGTCATGATACTATGACTGATACTACGGCTATTGGTGGAGAGATTAATTGAACCTCTCGTACTGGCGCTGTCCCCTTGCCCCCAGGACTGGGTTAGCAGGTTTTCATTAGCACTATCATTCTCTGGTGCTATATCATCAGAATGATATTAAATAAGGTCATATTTTGTACTTATTTTGTACTTGTAGCTATAATACTAGCTTTGACAACTTATATTTTAGCTGAGTTCAAAATGTTTGTGTACATCCTTTCAAATGTCAAGGTAACAAACTTCTTTAGTGAAGATTTCTGTGTGTCTTTTTTTTCTCTCCTGTGCCGATTATTTAACGGTGTGTGTGAATGGGAGCCGGTATCAAAATGCCGGCAAATATGTTCAGCCAATTTCCCTGCATAAGATGTTATAACATTACAGAAAAGGTTCTGGCACAACCATTCGTGTGAACAATGCCAATCTTTTATTTACCGAACACACACACACACACACACACACACACACACACACACACACACACACACACACACACACACACACACACACACACACACACACACACACACACACACACACACACACACACACACACACACACACACACACAGGAACGCACAGGAACACACACACACACACACACACACACACACACACACACCTCCCTCCCTATGTAATGTGTTCACATCGCCCTGAGCAAGTCCAAAATAACCCCTTTCCCTGACTCCTGTTCTGCACGGCAGTCAGTTGACAGTCAGCAGGTAGGAGTGTTAGCACACGTTGCACCCAAGGGCGGCCATGGACTGGTCTCCGGGGACACATTGTTACCCAAACACACACAAAACCCAAAGGCATGTAAACCAATGCATGATAGACACGCGGCACTCTCACCCACTCTGCCCCCCCCCCCCCCCCCCCCCCCCCCCAAGGCCACTGTGGCTTGTTGTGGTTAAACATGGTTTCATTTTGTTCTTTTTCAAACCATTTGTTACCAGTCTGCTTGGAATGACAATGAGACGGGGCTCTGACTCGCTGACGCGCTCGCTCTGACAGCACCATAGTCGGTCCGCACCTGCTCCAGGAAACACACCCTTACCTTTCCCATCCCCAGCCCAGCCCAGTAAGAAACGCTGTGTGTGTCTGTGTGTATGGTGTGTCGTGACCTTGTGGGGAACATGGCCAAGGACTTACATGTGTGACAGCATGTCTCGCTCATCTCTTTTGTCTGGAGGTATCCACGGTTAAGTGGCAGCCTAACAACCATGCCCAATCGTATTGCCACACCTCTTTGGTCCCGTCATTTTGTCAGCTTGAGTGCTTGTCTTGCCGTGATTAAACCCCTCCCACTAAACGGGGCTTCAGTTGGACAGGAAGTTGTAATCTGTATTTCTATTGCCCTCCTCCACCCTGGGGAAGCTGTATTTGTACATTGGTTTCCTCCTCTAATCTCCCAACATGGTGTATTCAACCCTGGAACCCCAGGCGGCTTGTGTCCCAATCAGCCAAAGATCAATGAAAGGTCGTACTTCACGGAGGAGAACCAAGTGTTCACGTGTGTGTGTGTGTCTGTGTGTGTCTGTGTGTGTCTGTGTGTGTTTGTGTGTCTGTGTGTAGGTGTGGATGTGCGCATCCTTGTGTGGATGTGGATGTGAGAGTATGCATGTGTAAGTGTAAGTTCAAGTGTATGTCTAAGTGTATGTGTATGTGTAAGTGTAAGTGCGTGTGCATGTGTGTATGTGTGTGCATGTGTGTGTGTGTTGAATCTTTGGACCGTATGACCTCATCATTAATTCAAGCATCCTGTGAATGGTTCTGGACCCGGTGGAACGTGCCCAGAATACCGAAAAGGTCTTCCAGCTGCAGCCCTTTGTATTTCTTTGATTTTGGCAACGTGACAAATGTCTGGTTACCACCGGGGCCTCAACAATACCGGCGTGGTCCTGCAGGTCTTCAGCCTACAGCGTCAACAGCAATGTGCTAGGTTAGTGTCAGAGGCTGGCGGCATAAGGGAGCTGCCACCAGTTTGTTGACCTCCTTTGTCAGACCCAACGCAGATGTTATTTTGGAAAGGAACAATTCATTTTAAAATTAACTGTGAGGAGAGACTCTGCTGACGAAAGCAATGATTGCTCTGTGATCGTTCTAATGTATTTTAGGACAAACACAGAACTCTGCATCAATGGCACAATATTATTTTATTTTTTTTCTTTGCTGTTTGCTGGACAAAGCAAGCACATTTGGACCCGTTGGACTCTGGTAACTCTGGGGGCATTTGCTATTATTTATGACATTGCATGGACTAAATGATTAATTGATTAACTGAATAAAGAATAACTGGATTAATTTGCTGTTAAAATAATTGTTAGTTGCTCCCCCATACATGAGGTCAGCTATTCCAGTTGTACATATTGCTCCGTAATTACGGTATAACTGTGAGGTACTCATCCGTTCACTGCACACTAAGATGTAAAGGAGGGAAGAGGAAGAGGATAACAGAGGCTCAGGCGAGGAAGGCTCCGGATGGCTTGACCTGCCCTGCACATCTTCCACCTGAGCCTGAGGCTGCTGGGTGGGGGTGCCACAGCTGTGGAGAACATCCTTCACGGTACCAGTACCAAGGACCCCCCACCCCATTGACCCCAGCAGCTGCAGGCTGAACACTGTGTAGAGGCCGGTCCCTGACCTCATCCGATCCTTGGGGAGCCTGTCAACGGACCATTGCTACAGTGAGCCCACCAACCTGGCCTGGCGGTGGATGATGTCATCCAATTTCCTGCCTGGATCCCTCTCTCACCTGGAGAAGGGCCGGCAGCACTGGGAGAATCATGGTCTTAGATCTTCCCTGTGCCTTCAGTACCACACTGCTCACGCCTCTGGGGGAGAGGGTTGGAGCAGCATGGGTCCTGGCCCTACCTAGGCACCCGACCACAGTATGTGAGGGTACGGGACTGGGTGTCTGACGTGGTTGTCTGCAGCAGGGAACTGTCCAGGGGTTCTTTGCTCCTCACCGTCTACGCTGCAGAATTCACACACAGCTCGGCTAACAGATGGGGACAGGGGGATTACTGAGAGAACTGACCACAGGCTTTGTGGATTGGTGCCAACAGAACTGCAGCTCAATGCAGGGGAAACCAAAGAGCTTGTGGTGGACACTGAGATGGTGAAATGTGTCTAGCACATGGGTGTTCACCTGAATAATAAAGTGAGGTGGAGTGACAATACTAACGCGATTCATATTAAGAGCTTTCTGCGGAGAGCTCGTCCTCAACCCAAGGGAGGTGGTGGCAGAGAGGAGGATGATGGTGTAGCTGTCAGCCCTGATGAACAACAGGTCCCAGCCGCTGCGTGACACTGTGACAGCACCGGGGCCACTCCTTTAGTGACAGCCACCTGCCTCTGCAGGGTTTGAAGAGGAGATGCACTCGGTCACTCCTACCTGCTGTCAGACTTTGCAACCACTGCTCCCTATAGACCACGCAAACTGAAAGTGACTCATTCAGGCGCAATATCAATACATACTCAACTGTGCAATATTAATATTCCATATGTGTAATAATATTGACTCAACCGTCTGTTGATTCATCTATCTTCTCATACTTTTTTATATATATATATCTTCATTTTTTCTAATGCTTTTTGCGTTGTGTGCTTGCCTCTTTTGGACAATGCTGTTGGATTAAATAAATATTGTTTGATCTTATCTTATTTAGAATTGAGACACCCCTGTAGTTTCTGATCCGCCCTCAGGGCAGCAGATAACATCAAATTAGTTAGAATCTGATGTGAAAAGCGTGCAATATTATCCCAGCATTATGCCAGTTGGACTCCCAGACTGTCTGGGAGATTATACACATTACCAAATGCATGAATTTGTAATAGATATTAAGGGTTGGAGTTCTTCAGTCGTAATGGGTTCATGTGGTTCAGTGGAATGTGAGACGTTTTACATACAAATCACGCCGATGATAACATGTCACGCTCTGTGAACACTTTGTGAATGCGTATCTGTTGGATGCAGTGGATGCGTGGAAACATAACGACAATCTACGTAGGGGGGCTCACATCTTGGCTCTGTGCGTAAGGCCCCCCCGCTGGGCCTACCCTGCTATTCTGAGAGCATTGTACTGTAGGAGTACTTTACCATAGGAGCATTGGCATAAAGAAGTATCCTACAATTAGAGTATTGTGGTGTAGGAGTATAGGATACGAGTGTACTCTAGGAGTATTGTACTATAGGCGCATTGTACTCGTAGTACTCTAGTAATCGTATACTCTAGTACTAATATACTCTAGTATTATTGTACTTTAGTATTATTGTACTCTAGTAGTATCGTACTCTAGGAGTTGTATGGTTGACTGTGCCGTCAGCGGGTGGCTGTGTGTATTGACGTTGTGTAAAAGTCTGTTGACTTCCATGTTTTGTGCCTGAGGACCCCCTTGAAAACAATATGCCGCATCTCAAGGGGTTTATCCTGTGATTTGATTCAGAAATACCATTAAACATGATGCGACAGGAGTATTGTCAGACAGTAGGACTGTGCTATAGGAGCTCTGCCACCAACACCGCAGTAAACGGTGGCTATAACCACAGGCTTCGCGCATTTAAATGCGTCTACCGTCTTTTTTGGGAGGAGGAAATGGGATAGTCTTTGTCCCCCCTATCCCCTCCACCCCTCCCTCCCAGTCACAGACCAGCACACAACTGGGTCAGTCCGCCCCGCCGTCAACGTGACTGGAAACCCGGAGTGTGGAATGCGTCCGACGGACCCAGTGTCCCCTTCCTCAGTGCATTCTCCTCGTCCCTCGCCCACCTTGGGCGCCCACGGCCCCGTCCACCTTCTCCTGCATGTGACCGCGTTGTCTAGGAGAAGGCAGCGTTTGCCCGAGTGTAAATGGACACCTCTTGTGCTTCGTCCCACACGCAGCAGTGACCTTGTTGACCTTCCCCCCCCCCCCCCCCCCCTCTTCCTTGGGTAACCATACAGAGGGGATGGGGACGATTTGCAACCAGGAATCTATGTTCACACCCCCTGTTCCCAGTGGGCCGTCGAATAATGTTTCTGCATTTTTGTCCATTTTTGTGATGTTTTGACTTCATAAATCCAGGACAGATTAAGGTCACGACCTCGGCACGTGTTCCATAAGGACTAGACGTTCCAAGTCCAGACCGGTCCGTGAGGTTTAGGCCGGTCGATGCCAATTGAGTATTTGTCCTTTTTGTTTAAGGACAGAACATTCTTGCTGCTTTGCAACACTGCCAAACACAGCTAAACTCAAGAATTGTGTAGTAGGTGATTACAAAGTTTCCGAAGCGGGATATGCGCATATGAGAAGATCTGACAAGACCCCAGGGGCTTCTCCGGACAGTAGTCGCCTCTTTGGCGGGGCGGGGAACTTGGGCGTCAGTTCCACCTTGTGTACAGGTTAACGGGAGGTTGCGGTACAAATGCAGGCAGAGGTCCAAGAGGTTGGACCTTAGTTTGATGATGGTCTATGTTTGAGATTGGCAGATTGGCTGCAGGCATGGCTGGCTTTCATTTTGTGTGTGTGTGTGTGTGTGTGTGTGTGTGTGCGTGTGCGAGCCAGCCCACAGTCCCCCACGCTTTCCACTTTGTGAGTCCTAAGTAGAGTGACAGCCAACCCCAGCGGGCGAGCACCCTGACCTGAGAGAGAGAGAGAGAGAGAGAGAGAGAGAGAGAGAGAGAGAGAGAGAGAGAGAGAGAGAGAGAGAGAGATGATGAGGCTCTTCACGGACACTGTGTGCCCAAATAAAGTGAATGAATGTCAGCCCCTTCCCCATGGAATGAACAACAAAGGCTGGAGTACAGCTCTCACACTCCCACTTAGCATGTTGACCTGAGTTCACTGCCTACGACTACAGTACTGCCCGCAACTCTCTAACAACTCAGCACTTTGCACTGCGTGTGCAGTTATTAAGGTAGGTGTCGTATGCATTCTGAGTTATGAGTACAGTGAAGTGGATCATGAGGTCTAGTGACATTGGTTCAGACGGTGTTGATTTAGTTCCTAATCAGTGTGCCGGCCTTGAGGCAGGACCAGCTGTGTCATGTGATTTGATACATAATCCCGACAATATGATTTGCTCTATTTTTTAGGGTGTGTTATCGTTGAGGTATTGTTACTGCTCCATTTCAATACATAATAGACAAATAATCCACTTGCCTGTCTGGTTGTAATGAACCTGTATGGATGGTTTGGTGGTGCGGTGGTTAGCCCTGTTGCCTCACAGCCACAAGTCCCTGGGTCCTCCCACACCACGAAACACACAAGTTATCTCTTGTCTGCCCATAACAAAGGCAAGGTCAGTTAATCTGGAGTTTGTTCATGGCTGTAAGGCAGGCAGCCCACTGCTACTAGCTCCTAGCCCCTAGCCCCTAGCTCCTGGCTCCTAGCCCCTAGCTCCTAGCCCCTAGCCCCTAGTGCCTATCCCCTAGCTCCTAGCATTATCACGCAGAGCTACTTTTTGCTCTTTGTGAAATATTGCAAACGTTTTCTAATAACCAAGTATATATATTATCCTTGTAATAATGTGTGTGTTTTTTCTAATCACTCCCTAGAGCTGTAAATGTGTGTGCGTTGAATCTGGCTGATATCACGGTGTACCTTAGCGGTATGGACCCACTGCTGCAGAATATAATATGGTAACGCAAGAACCAATTACTCCTCCACACACACACACACACTCTAAAACAAGTGAGGGTTTGACGGAGAGATAGAAGACACCTACCAACGGTACTTGCACCTCATCCTGCAATGCTGTGGTGAGAACCACGACACACCCCCGCCGGTGTCACGCCTGCCCCCCCCCCCCCCCCCCTGCTGCCGCGCTCGTCTGGGCTCACGTCAGCGGCGGCAGCCTCTGTTCCAGACGGCAGCAGGGTGTGACCGTGCGTGGCAGAGCGTTGCTGTGTGGCTCGCTCACCGTGTAGCGACGGCAGGTTCAACTCCCACCTGCAGTCCTGTGCACGCTGCACTCCCTGTCTACTTCAGCCTAGCCTTCCTGTCTCTCTGCACTGCCCTGTCCAGATCGGCAGTGGCTGGGTCTGCATAGTACCCCTAAACTGAACCCCCCCCACCACCACACATCTATCTATCGGTGGTGGCTGTCAGCACACGCACACTCCATCCCCAGGCATTACTTCCACTCCTGTATTCCCGGGTCTCTGGCCAGGGAGAGATGGAACATGCCGGGAATTAAAGCGCCTCCTCTCTCCTGGTGCTCTGCTCTCCTGCGGGCATCCGCCATCTTCCCCATACACACATACACACAAAGGGAAGCGCGCGCCGCACACACACTCACACACACAGGTACACACAGGTACACACACACACACAAATAATGAAGAGGCAGCTTTTAGGCTTGAACTCCTCTTCTTACACCACACATACATGAGCAGATTTATTCAGGCAACTACACACACACACATACTCACACGCATGCTCCCACACGCGCATTTTTTGGCCACTAAGTATTGATTGTACCATCACATGTGATCTGGTGGCGTAGCTCACCTAGGCTGGAGCTGGTAGCATCATGATTTAACATGTTGCTAACAGCCTCCAGCCTCGTGAGGCCATCCTGACCTGTGGGTTCACATTCTGTTTCTCTGTGCCGGTCAGTATGGCCCCGAGCTCCTTCAAAGCCTCTTCCAAGTATTAAAATGCCTCGACCGATCGGGGGTAGAGGGAGGGGGCTTCAGTGCCTGATTGATTGAAGCACCGCAGTCTGTCGAATAAAAAGAACATTGAGGAAAAGTGCGGCAATTAATGGAGCAAACCAACCGTTTTAATCGAAATAGAAGTTCAATCGTTAAACGTAATAATGTTAGAGGAGGACTGTACGAAATCTCCTGGGAAGGTTTTTCTCAGGGAACAGTATGTTTTTTGCTTTACTTCCAAACGGATTCTGCAAAAGCAAAGAGAACAAGAGGGTCACTCGGTTATTAAATACGATTGGCTGGAGTTTCTGGGCAACGTCAGGCTGCGCCCATATCTGGAAATCAATGGCTGCCGAGCCAAGGCTAGACTGATATTCAGGCGAAACGCAAACTTCATTATCAGGATGGTCTCAGGAGCCTATCCAACCTCACAAACTAACACAGATTATAAGTATCTCTTTCTCTTCTTGCTCTCTCTTTCTCCCTGTCTCTCTATCTCTCTCCCTTCTCTCTCCCCTCCCTCTTTCCCCTCGCTTTCTCTGTCTCTCTCTCTCTCTCCCTCTCTCTCTCTCTCTAGTTCACTCTGTTTCTCATACACAGACCCAAATTGAAACGGTGTCTGAATAATTTTTTTATTCTATTATAATTGCACCCTTGTGGCACAATTACACACACACGCACACAAACACGCACAAGCACCCACACACACACACACCCACACAGACACACACATACACGCACACGCACACACTCACACAGCAGGCGTCGCTCTAGTAATCCTTTGCCATCTCTTGTTAGTGTTTTCTCAGACCAAAGGAGATGGATAACACAGCGTGTGTGATGAGGAACCTCAGAGGTTGGGAGTAAAGGCTGGGTGCCTGCCTGTTGCTATCCACGTTGACCACCGTGTTGTGAAGGTGGTTGTTCTGCCTGCTGTTCATCTGTGCAACACACACATACACGGCGGCACACACACACACACACACACACACACACGCACACTCACATGCATACACACACAAACATCAACACTGGAAAGATATCTGGGTCAGCTTTATACTCCACACCTTATACCTGATTGCCTGGCATTACACATACGCACGTGCACACGCAAACACACACACACGCACGCACACACGTGCACGCACGCACGCACGCACGCACGCACGCACATACATATAAACATACACACACAAACAAACACACACATACACATCTTATTACATATATATATTATATATATATATAAATAATCACACGCACGCATATGTTTATAAATATATATATATATATACACACACACATGGCATGGTAATCGGGCTGGCATGGCTCAGCGCGTCCTACACTGCCCCCATGAGGCCGTTATCCGCCGCTGCGGTTGGCGCCGGTCGCCTTGGTGATGAGGTGGGTGTCCGTGCGTGCGGTGGCCTTGTGTGCTGCTCGATACACGAGCACAGAGACGTCAGATAACGACGACAAATAAAGAGGGACGCGCCCAGTTGAACCAGCAGGGCGCCGTCCCGGGGCTAAAGCCCTGGGGACGGGCTCCAGTGTCCCCTGGTGTGGAGGAGAAGGCTCGCTCCTCAGCCCCTGTACCAGTGTTAGCCTGTATCATGAGGAGGCACCAACACACTGCAGACGGGCTCCAGTGTCCCCTGGTGTGGAGGAGAAGGCTCACTCCTCAGCCCCTGTACTAGTGTTAGCCTGTGTCATGAGGAGGCACCAACACACTGCAGCTCATCAACCTTTGTCAACGCACACAAACAGCGAGAGAACCAACTACTTGTGTGTGTGTGTGTGTGTGTGTGTGTGTGTGTGTGTGTGTGTGTGTGTGTGTGTGTGTGTGTGTGTGTGTGTGTGTGTGTGTGTGTGTGTGTGTGTGTGTGTGTGTGTGTGTGTGTTAATGCGCGTGTGGGTGTGTTTATGTGTTATGAGTGTTGTTGATCTGTTCAGAGTGCCCACCAACGTGCTAGTTGAGTGAAGGCAGGGCCAGGTGCTGTTGGAGTGTGAGAGGCCATTTAGATGAGCACAGCGCTCAGTCTGTTGCTAGGTGACCAGAATCAATATGATTTTTTTGCGCAGATGTGAATCATGTGAGTCATTTTCACAAAACCAGATCATATTTTTTACAACTTGCAAAAAATAACAATACAAATAATTATATTGTGCAACAATAAGAAAAAGTCTATAAATGCAGATCACGCACAAGGGATTTATAATGATACAATGAACCTTTGTTGGCAGGTTTCTGGTGCACAAAAACAAATGTGGTTTCAGCATTTGAATAGTGGGGGAATACTATCACCATCCAAGAAGACACAGACAGCAGATGTGATCACCATGCCTGTCATCAAAGACAAGACATCATGTGAACAGAACCCAGAGCCTGTGGAGCGTTCAGAGTAGTACGCATTGAATAAACGTTGTGACTGCGCATGGCATGTGTGTGTGTGTGTGTGTGTGTGTGTGTGTGTGCGATTGTGTGTGCGCATGTGTGTGTTTGTGTGTGTGTGTGTGTGTGTTTGTCATTCTGGATGACTTCATAGAACATAATGACACACACACACACACACACGCATGTCGTGCTCATGTCTCCGCCTCTTAAAGCTGATTCGAGCACCACAAGGCTGTGATGGCAGGCGATGACACATTTTGCGAGCAAGGGGCAAGGCTCATATTTATTTATGTCTTTTGTATGCAAATGTTATTTGCAGGCCTATTATTAAAGCCATCGAGCGGCAACACACAGGGATCGTTTTCTGTTGTTGTTTCCAGGGAGGGTCACTGGGTTTGCTCATGGGTTTGATGAAGTGGGGTTGTGCGGTTGGCTCTCCTGCAGGTTCTCTCTGGTGCACTCTCACTATTTATCCACCCTACGAGTATGTAACACCCGACCCTCATCTGAGGCTGATAATCTGCCTCAGAGTCTTCAGATGGGACTCAATGGGTTCATGTTGATTGCGGCTCTTTTTGCATTGTGTGATACCCCTTCCCCTTACCCCCCCCCCCCCTTGTTTTGAAGGGTTAAGGGGTAGAAATGGGATTGGGCCTAAATCTACTTTCTCTCTTCCTTCCTTCTCCCCCTCCTTCCCCTCCTCCCCTCCTCCCCTCCTCCCCCCTCCCTCCCCTCCCAGCGGTTGTGGTCCCGGACGGGGGTCCCGAGAAGGGGAGTCTAGGGGAGGATCTGGGCAGCGAGGAGGACCTGCTGTATGAGGACTTCCGCGGCTCGGCCCACCGCTTCGGACACCCCGGGGGGGGCGGCGGGGAGCAGCTGGCCATCAACGAGGTGAGACCCCTGACACACGTTACCCCCCCAACCCCCTCCCCCCTGCTGCCGCGCCCGTTGAAGCTCACGTCAGCGGCGGCAGCCTCTGTTCCAGACGGCAGCAGGGTGTGACCCTGTGTGCAGAGCATTGCTGCGTAGCTCGCTCACCGTGTAGCGACGGCAGGTTCAATTCCCACCTGCAGTCCTGTGCACACTTCACTCCCTTTCTCCTTTAAACCCACCTTCCTGTCTCTCTGCACTGGCCGGTACAGAACGGCACATTAACTATTTATATGGGCATCTATATATATATATATATATATATATATATATAAAACGAAATAGAAGAACGTTAGCATTCCAACGTTGGTTTCATCCTTTCCTCAAGCATATGGGGGTAGAAAATATCGCTATTGACTGTGATTCCTTGAGAGTCCGCAGCGCCTTGCCTGTGCTCCATAGATTATTACATCTGTCTGCATTCAGAGCTGGCTGTAAGACACTTCCAGTAGAATTCCAGCCATTTCCCATGATACTGAATGCAGTCCTCTGTATCAGGCTCCAGTATGCGATACAGAGATCTCTGTATGTAGTGTGTCCCGTTCTTCAACCTCGCCCGTCCTCTACCGTTCACCTTTCCCCCGGCCCACCATGCTCATGAGGTGAGGTCGGGTTCCCGAGTGTCGGGGGGGGGGGCGATGGGTAAACACATGTTGCACTCTCCCTCTCTGCCTCATTCACCGGCGGTGCCGTCACCCTGGCTGCTATCTGTCTGAAGCCCCTCCCTCGGAGGAGGAGGAGGAGGAGGAAGTGGATTAACGACGGGGGATTACAGTGAAACCCACCTGGTGACGGAGACAATCAGGCGCGGCTTAGACCCAGCTTCACCCCCCGCCGTCTGCAGGCTTAGTTTGACACAATAGGGGGGGTGTCCCAGCCCACCCCTCGCCCACTGGGTCGGGGAGGAGGGGGGTTCACAGGGTTTGCGGTAACACGAGAGAATCCGTGGTTGGGATTCCTCCACACCTAAGAAACGCCGCTGGGAGGATCCATGTGGGACGGGGGGCCCCCTGCGGCGGGCTGCACCCTGCCTCTAACAACACACGCTACGGCCCTGTGGCCAACAGTCAGCTGGTTCTGGGAGAGGCTGTACCTAGAGGAGGCTGTACCTAGAGGAGGCTGTACCTAGAGGAGGCTGTACCTAGAGGAGGCTGTACCTATCAGAGGCTGTACCTATCAGAGGCTGTACCTAGAGGAGGCTGTACCTATCAGAGGCTGTACCTACAGGAGGCTGTACCTAGAGGAGGCTGTACCTAGAGGAGGCTGTACCTATCAGAGGCTGTACCTATCAGAGGCTGTACCTAGAGGAGGCTGTACCTATCAGAGGCTGTACCTACAGGAGGCTGTACCTAGAGGAGGCTGTACCTATCAGAGGCTGTACCTAGAGGAGGCTGTACCTATCAGAGGCTGTACCTAGAGGAGGCTGTACCTAGAGGAGGCTGTACCTATCAGAGGCTGTACCTAGAGGAGGCTGTACCTAGAGGAGGCTGTACCTAGAGGAGGCTGTACCTAGAGGAGGCTGTACCTAGAGGAGGCTGTACCTAGAGGAGGCTGTACCTAGAGGAGGCTGTACCTAGAGGAGGCTGTACCTAGAGGAGGCTGTACCTAGAGGAGGCTGTACCTATCAGAGGCTGTACCTATCAGAGGCTGTACCTATCAGAGGCTGTACCTAGAGGAGGCTGTACCTAGAGGAGGCTGTACCTATCAGAGGCTGTACCTATCAGAGGCTGTACCTATCAGAGGCTGTACCTAGAGGAGGCTGTACCTAGAGGAGGCTGTACCTATCAGAGGCTGTACCTAGAGGAGGCTGTACCTAGAGGAGGCTGTACGTAGCAGAGGCTGTAGGGCAATAGAATACACCAGGTTCCCTCTGGTTCCCACATTTCTGTTCTAATCCTTGGTTAGGACTTCCAGACAAACTTTTGACTTGTCTGTGTCACACTTTACTATAAGGGTTCATTCATTTACCATTAATTAATTATTTGTTAATTCAGTAATAAGTATTATTATAAAGCATTAGCATAGGGGTTACACCATTATAACCACGAACACCATTAGTAAATGATGACTACAACTTTAGTTATTTAACATTTATGCTTATTACTGCATTAACTAATGTTAAATAATGGTAAATTAATCTGCACTTATTCTATGGTGATACCGTGTTGCCTGTCAGGAAAAGCAGAATCCAACATTGACACTGTATTAAATTATACACATGATGAAATGCCGGTCCCATGAGATCTAAGAAGTGTGTTATTGTAAACTAGGGTATGGCCCAACATAGTATCTTCCGTTCATAGCCACTCACACGTCAAACATGTTGCGTATCAAATGACAGTGACCTACTCCCTTGTGTGTAACCTGTCTCTAAAAGAGACAAATGGATTATACCTCAACAAAAATCATAATATTGTTGTCCAAAGTTCCTAAGAATCTGTTGGCGATGAGTAACGTATCGGTGGGGTCGACAACATTCTAAACAGTGGACATGAGAACTCTGTAGCAATGCATCCTGATGCCGTAAAACGTGTCGCCTTGACCAGCTTGAAACTATGTGGAATAAGGAATACAGATGGTAAAGATGTAGCACAGCATCAGACACGGCCGGGTGAACACAGCCTCGCTGCAGAGCGAGAGAAATGGACGCTGGTAGCTGTAAACACACACAGCAGAGGATGCTTAATAATGTGGTCGCCATGGATACCGTCTCCGGGGCGCCTGGTGATGGCTGTCGTGGACGTGGGCAAATATGTTTATTTCATTATTTCTCCATTTGGAAATACCGGCAAATCCACAGCAGAACCGGTGCCCATGCCGGAGAACGAAGTGGATTAGAGTCAGACTTAGAGGTGGGCATCTGAGTGGGTATAAATAACAAATAATATAGTAAACAATAAAATATATATCATTAGAAAGAAAAGGGGAGAGCATTACCTGAAGATGATACATGTCAACGTAGGACATGTTAAGCATGTAGCTTGATAGAGGCTTGATTATCTGGTGGCTTTTATGTGTGTGTGTGTGTGTGTGTGTGTGTGTGTGTGTGTGTGTGTGTGTGTGTGTGTGTGCATATGCATATGTGTGCTCTCATGCATGTGGGTGTGTGTGTGTGTGTGTGCTTTCTGTTACTTCAGCTGCATGTGCCCCATGTGGTGTGTTTCACGGGGCAGCTGGGTCGTGTCCCCCCCCCCCCCCCCCCACACCCCCTATCCAGGTCAGGGACGGGGGCATTAAACACTCCCTTAGATGTTCATGCTGGATCACTGAACTGCTATTTCATAGTTCGCAGCTAAAGAGGGCTAGCTGCAGGCGAAACAAAAGACGTGCGAACAGGGTAATGAGCGTTGCCAGGAGTGCTGCTGCGCCGCGGTGAAGCGTGGTCCAGCGTGAAGAATCAGCACTAAACATAAACACTCGATGTCACCAGCCTGGGCCACTCCCATTTAACAAACAAAGCTCTGCAGGCGAGCACACGCGCACGCACACACAGTCACACGTGTCATTTGGGAATACTCCATTATCTGCATGGCCTACACCTTCCCAACCCCCAACCCTCATCACTCTCTATCTCTCTCTCTCTCTCTCTCTCTCTCTTCTCTCTCTCTCTCTCTCTCTCTCTCTCTCTCTCTCTCTCTCTCTCTCTCTCTCTCTCTCTCTCTCTCTCTCTCTCTCTCTCTCTCTCTCGCTGTCTCTCTCTGTATCTCTCTCTCTCTTTCTGTCTCTCTTTCATTCTTGCTCTCTCTGTTTTTCTATCTCTCTGTATCCCTCTCTCTCTCTGTCTCTCTCTCTTACTTTCCCCCTCCCTTTCTCCATATTTATTACCCTCTCTCTCTCTCTCTCTCTCTCTCTCTCTCTCTCTCTCTCTCTCCTCTCTCTCTCTCTCTCTCTCTCTCACTCTCTCTCTGTATCCTCTCATATTAATCTCTCTCTCCCTCTCGCTCTGTCTCTCCAAGTATCACCCCCCCCCCCCCCATCCCCCCCCCGTACTCTCTTGGGGGTTGCTAGGGCTGCGTCTCAACCACTCCGGTATCCAGGATACGCTCGACACGCTACGCAGCCTGATTGGCTGGCCGAGAACTAGGGGGAGGGCAAGATCAGGAGAGGAAGAAAAAATAAAAGAGGCAGACAGAGGGAGGGAAGAAGGAAGGTGGATGAGAAAAAAGGGGGCCATCCTGTGAGATGGACGGCTGTGTTAGTGACTCTCCTGGCGCCGGTGGCAGCGCAACGTTTTAGCCGCCGCGGGCTAACGGGACGACGGGGGAGTGAGACGAGAGAGGCAGTCGAATGAGGGAGGGAGGAAAAGAAGGAGAAGAAGAAGAAGAAGGAGGAGGAAGGACAAACGCCGGGAAAAAACAAAGGGGAGGGGAGGAGAAAACAAAAACAAGACCCCCGATGACTTACGACGGCACGGTGCACGCAGCTGTAGCGCATGTAGGCTAACGCAGCTAGCTAGCTAGCGAGCTAGCCGGGACGAGGCAGCAGCGGGTGGAGGAGGTGGAGAGCGGAGGTGGGCAGAGGAGCAGCAGGAGCAGCAGGAGGACCGGGAGTTCCGGAGAACGCACACTCAAGAGAGAGAGAGAGACCGCCGGCCGTTGACGACGGGGAGGAGAGCAATGCAGCCCCAGAAACACAGCGTTGTGCATTCCACCGCTCTGTCCTGATGCCCTGACGGAGAGAGAGAGAGAGAGAGAGAGAGAGAGAGAGAGAGAGAGAGGGAGAGAGAGAGAGAGAGAGAGAGGGGGGGAGAGAGAGCGAGAGAGAGAGAGGGGGAGAGAGAGAGGGGGAGAGAGAGAGAGAGAGAGAGAGAGAGAGACCAGAGCCGGCAGAGGAAG
>NC_082404.1:9795315-9820656 GCF_031168955.1 Gadus macrocephalus
CAAAGATTAACGTGGCACACCCTGATGTGTTAATTAGCATTGTAATTAGTGCTATTTAGTTTAGTAAGGCATACAACACTCCTGCCCCATTTAAGGGATGCACGGGGTGCACTTTACAAGTCCAGGGAGACGGTTAACGTTGTGGTGGTCTTTCTCCCAGTTGCGCGTGAACCAGGACGAGCACATGGAGGAGTACCTGGCCCAGTTTGAGGAGGCGGGGGCCGGCCAGGAGGACCGGGCGGGGCTGGGGCTGAACCTGGGCCCCGGCCTGCCCTGCAAGGAGCAGATGAGGTCCAACGTCATCAACGAGATCATGAGCACCGAGCGCGACTACATCAAACACCTCAAGGACATCTGCGAGGTGGGTGTCCATCCCCTGCCCCCCCCCCCTCCCACCAGCTAGACGGCCCCCACACCACCGGGGGCTAGACAGGGCTGCTCGGGATTCTGGGGGAAGGTCGCTCCTCAAAGGCGCTCTGAGTTTTAGATCGGCGTTTTGCCAACGCACCACATTAAAAGGCCACGGCATGCGACCAGGTATTCATACCCATTATGCACACAGTTTAGTCGTTTTTATTAGTTCAAGTAATTACCCGACCCGGGTGGATCGCTCTCGTCCCACGACTAGGGTGGACCCCGATGACAACATGCAGTTTATTTTAGTGTCTCTTCTGCGTGTGTCTTCAGCAGACGGTCTCATCCTAACACCCCCCCCCCCCCCCCCCCCCCCTTCAGGGTTACATCAAGCAGTGCCGCAAGAGGACGGACATGTTCACCGAGGAGCAGCTGCGCACCATCTTCGGGAACATCGAGGACGTCTACCGCTTCAGAGGAAGTTCCTCAAGGGCCTGGAGAAGAAGTTCAACAAAGATCAGCCGCACCTCAGCGAGATCGGCTGCTGCTTCCTGGAACACGTGAGCACACCTCGGCCCAGGAGCAGGATGGTGGGCTGGGTCCGCTGCTGCCGTTAGCAACAGCACTTTATCAAACAAGATCCCACATCTGATCAAACTCTTCATATTTTGTATTGTTCTATTCTGTGAACATGAAAAGAACATTGTCAAAAATATAATTATTTTGACAGCCTGCTATAGTGGATTACCACTTAGTGGCAACCAAACCACCCATTATATGTTGTGTTATCATTGCGATTTACTAGTTCATTTAGTTGAGGAGGAATTCAGATTGAATTCCTTGTATGACGGTGGAATTACTTTTTTAATAACCAGGTGTTAAAACGATAAGAAAGACCCAATGTGGACCCCCTACAATCCTTCAAAGTGCCCGATGTCCAGTGTGACTCAACATGGGGGGAGGGGGGAGAGCTGTACGCGATGTGTGCGTAGTGTAGTCCCCATCGATCGCTCCCTGGACGTTCAACCCTCCTCTCGTCTCCTGTGTCTCTGCCACCAGCAAACGGACTTCCAGATCTACTCCGAGTACTGCAACAACCACCCCAACGCCTGCCTGCAGCTCTCGCGCCTCATGAAGCTCAACAAGTACGTGTTCTTCTTCGAGGCCTGCCGACTGCTGCAGAGGATGATCGACATCTCGCTGGACGGCTTCCTGCTCACGCCCGTGCAGAAGATCTGCAAGTACCCGCTGCAGCTGGCTGAGCTGCTCAAGTACACCAACCCCCAGCACAGGTGAGCCCCCCCCCCCCCCCCCCCCCCCACGGCCGTCCCCACCTCGCTCTGGGGGGAGAGTGTTGACAGGGGAGCCTCCGCCCAGCCCAGTAATGAACACAACCTGTATGCTGTGTTATTCAGGTCAGGGGGTTCTGTTCTACTTTAAATCTCTATGTTTTAAAGGTGACATATTAGACCACCAGGTGTGAGTGTTCTTAGGGTGCAAGCCGTTTTGAAAATCGGCCTCTTCTGACATCGTAGCTGGGCCTGCCTAGATGTAGAATGGATAGATAAGTTTGCTGCAGTCCACTGGGTCGGCTGGTAGACAAATCTATCCAGCGCACATCTAGGTGGACTCGCCCACTTGTGGTGTCAGAAGAGGCCGATGGTGGTATAACATGTGACCTGAAGAGACACTTCATGTTAGTTGAGTTTGAATAAACAAAGCATAAAAAAAAACGAAATTGTTCATAGTTCTTTTGAATGTATATTTGTACTTTAAAGCCTTGTGTGAGGGTACTTTTACTGTGAAAAAAACTACGGTGGACACCTGTTCGTACATCGCTGCATGGAAATAATTTAGTGAGATTTAGAAACACAGCATAGGAATAAAACTCCCAGGAGGCGGAGTCGACCGCTCTAGCCAGAGGGAGCTGCTCAAAGCCTTCTGCTAACCGCCCCCCCCCAGGGACTACAAGGACGTGGAGGCGGCGCTCAACGCCATGAAGAACGTGGCCCGGCTCATCAACGAGAGGAAGCGCCGGCTGAGAACATCGACAAGATCGCCCAGTGGCAGAGCTCCATCGAGGACTGGGAGGTACGTGGCGTGTGTGCTCACTCCCAGTAGGCCCCCGGTGCCTCGGCACGCACACAGCCGTTGGTCGGGTGGGGGGGGGGGGGGGGGTTGACGGTTGATGTCTGACGTGCGCTGTTGACGTCCCTGCAGGGAGAGGACGTCCTGAGCAAGAGCTCAGACCTGATCTACTCCGGGGAGATGAGCAAGCTGTCCCAGCCGCAAGCCAAGAGCCAGCAGCGCATGTTCTTCCTCTTCGATCACCAGATGGTGTACTGCAAGAAGGTGGGTGCCCCCCAAGGGAGTATGGAGGTTGGTTGGGGAGGGGAAAGAAAGGTAATGATGCCCAGTGGCCATCTTAGCTTTTTAAAGAGTAACCAAGAGTGACCAAAGAGTTAGGGCGCACTCCCACTGGGCCACCTGTACCGTGCTCAGGTACGATTGCCCCACCCCCTAAAAGGAATGAAATGCCGGTATTGTACCAATCATTTGATATGAGGCTGATGGCTGGCTGTCTCTCATGTCCCGTCTCTGACGTGGGACACGGCCGGACTAGCAGGAATATCTCCCAGACTAGAAACACACCGCCGTGTGCTGCTCCGGTGTCCCGCTCCTGTGTCTAATACCTTTATTTATTTGACAAAACAACAGAGCAGACAGATACTGCTTCTGTGATTCACGGGTAGCGTCGGCCATTAGCGTCGGCGCCAGTCAGCCACCACTTCCGTAACGGGGCTCACCCAACCGAGCGCGACCTGTACTCGACCCCCCCCCCCCCCAGGACCTGCTGCGGCGGGACATGCTGTACCTACATGGGACACAAGGGCCGGCGTGGACATGGACCAGATGGAGGTGACGGACGTGGAGGACGGCCGGGAGAAGGACTTCAACGTCAGCGTGAAGAACGCCTGAAGCTGCGCTCGCTGGCCAGCGACAGCGTCCACCTGCTGTGCGCCAAGAAGCCCGAGCAGAAGCTCCGGTGGCTGCGGGCCTTCGCCGACGAGCGGCTCCAGGTCCAGCACGACCGCGAGACAGGTGAGCGCACAGACACACACACATCGACACAGAGACAAGCACATGCACACACACGCACGCACGCACACACAAAGACACACACAAATGGACGCACACACACACACACACACACATGCATAGACACACACACAGATAAGCACACACACACAGACACACAGACACACAGACACACACACACACACACACACACACACACACACACACACACACACACACACAAATTACATACACACACACACAAAGACACACAGAAATGGACACACATCGACATGCACACACAAGCACTCACAGACACGCACACACACACACACACGCCAACCATATGTTGGCAAAACACCATATGAACTCTGATCTCTGAGTTCTCCATTTTAATTGTATTAAACAACCCAAAGCCTTTGATTCAATTGTTTTTGAACTCACCAACAATTGTTTGTGTATGCTGGGATGACCATGTAATTAACTCGATTACTTTTTTCTTTGTTACTAGTTATACTTCATATGTACACATGTCCTAGGTCTCAATAGACCCGTGGTACATTGAGAAGTGCAATCGTCAACAACATCAGTTTGTTTTGATATACTATCATACAACTCATACTGTATACAGCTTTATACTAGTAAAAGCAAAGAGGTACTATCCTGCTAAACTTCCTCTACAATAAATATAGAAGTAAGCATTCCATAGTGTGGTGTGTACACCGAAACAAGCTATTGACTGTACACACAATAATAACGTCCTGGAATGAATGAATAATTCAGGAGCACATATTAGCGTTGCTCCACATACTGGGGTGGGAGGATGGGTTTTGAAGCCAACCTCTATGTGGTACTGTAAAAAAAAAAAAAGAAACAGTACAACTGTTTGTATTCAACATCATAGATTTGGAGCAGAATAAATAAAACCTCCCTAGAACAAAATCAGGCCAAGAAAAGTGTGCCCGGGCCCACTGAGGTTTATATGCTGCTCATTTAGCTATGACTAGAAGGACACCGACATCTAGTTTCTAGTACACTCATGAGCAACCGATCAATGCTCTCTATTAGTACATTATTATCTGTATAGTGTTATCTTTCAACAGTAGACCATAGCATTTTCACGTGCACCCATAGGCAAGTCAATCCGTCTAGAGGAGACATTAAAACAGGATGATGTTTCCTGTCTATCCACTCCAAGTATAACCATGAAAGTGTGGACTCTGGCGTTGTGTTTAGTCCTAGAGTTACAGACTACATTCATTTAAGTGCAGCCAGCTATCGGGAGAATGTGTTTCCCAGAAGTGCTGTGGCTAGGTCCTATAGATTCCTATAGCTCCTGATTAAGAGCTATTTGTTACCACAGCCTTTTCAGGCTGTCAGGTCCTCTTTGCGTCAGAGGCAGCCATAGAACCTCACACTAGCAGATTGTGTTATAACTCCATCGTTGCCCCCCATGGGTAGCCAACCAGACGTGGGCTGTACAGTGGAGTTTCCTGATTATTTTCCAGCTTGCCATGAAAGCACAGCACTTCTTCTGATTTATTGACATGCCTTTGAAGTGTGTCATGGATGACGTACAATATACACGAGCAAATGTATGGATGTGAAATACAATCTACTGTGAATGGACAATTTGAATTCACCTTTGCGTTATTTTAAGATATTATGGAGATGACGGATGGGCATTTACTCAGCAGTCGTGTAGTGTGTGCTATGCAGCATATCGCAACCCCCCTGTAACGTTCCCTGGTGTGTGTTCCAGGCTTCTCTCTCACCGAGGTCCAGAAGAAGCAAGCCATGCTGAACGCCTGCAAAAACCACCCAGCTGGGAAGCCCAAAGGTAGGCACGACGAGAGAGAGAGGGGGAAAGGGGGAGAGGGAGAGAGGGGGAAAGGGGGAGAGGGAGAGAGGGGGAAAGGGGGAGAGGGAGAGAGGGGGAAAGGGGGAGAGAGGGAGAGATAGAGAGGGGGAGAGGGAGAGATAGAGAGAGAGAGAGAGAGAGAGAGAGAGAGAGAGAGAGAGAGAGAGTGAGAGAGAGAGAGAGAGAGAGAGAGAGAGAGAGAGAGAGAGAGAGAGCGAGGGAGAGACGGGGAAAGGGGGAGAGGGGAGAGAGGGAGAGGAGAGAGAGAGAGATCACAAATACCATGATGGGGTTCCCTGTCAGACTGCCCACGGCAATCATCATCCCAGTGAGAGGCTAGAAAATGTGATTATCAAACCCCCCAGGGGAGATTGATAATTATGAGCTCTTCTCCGTGTCATCATTAAACCGTAATTCAAGCCTTTCTTCATACCTCCTCTCCACAATTTGTATTTGCATGTCGTTCTTTATTGGAAATAAACACCATACATAGAGCATATGTACTAAATGTAAATTATACAGATGCAAATAAGTTCATAAGCTATTATTAAAATAATTTACAGGATTTGGGGGAGCAATCTATACATGTGAGCATCTTGTTCTACCATACCTGTATCGTTAGGGTGACTGATATTGTTTAAATAGCAATGTATTATTACTGGAAGTGAAATAATACCAGTACCATCCTATAGAGGACACTATAGAGGATTTTCCTACAGTAAATTATTATCGACTATGTTCTGTTCTGTTAGGCCACATAAACAAAAAAAACAATGGTAGAGACTGACAAACCATTCGAACCAAAAGCAGGGAACCTAAGGACAATACCGATCCTATCGGCATTCAAAGAAATCACGACATCAAACAATAACAATATTACATGATAATAATAACAATATATTTTTATTTCGTCTCACAATGAAAATGTGATTCCCTCCGTGTTTCCTTCCGGTTGCCGCGGCGGCGGCAGCAGTGACCAGGCCCTACTACGACTTCCTGCTCCGTCAGAAGCACCCGTCCATGCCCAGCGCGCTGCCCCAGCAGCAGGTGTTCATGCTTGCTGAGCCCAAGCGCAAGACCTCCACCTTCTGGCACAACATCGGCAGACTGACGCCCTTCAAGAAGTAGAGCCGGCGGAGACAGAGCGTGGAACCAACTGGAAGGAAAAGAAAATGAAGAAGGAAACAAAAAAAGCCTACCTGGGGTAGAGAGAAAGAGGGAGGGGGGGGGGGGGGGGGGGAGAGAGGAGAGCTCTCTGCTCATTCCTGGACTGTACCCTTTCTCCGTCTCTTCATCGCTCTGCCTCTCTCTTTAGCTTTGGTTTTTTGGTTCATAAGTGTCAGTGAGGCTCTAATTGATAGAACTGATGTATTGTTCAGAGGGAGAGGTTTATTATAAACGAGTTAAGGCGAAGGTTGTTGTTTGTTTGTTTGTTTGTGTGATTTGTTGTTTGTTTTTTCCCCTCGAGAAAGCACTTTATAGGTTGGTTAACAATCAGAACAGTCTCCCGGAGAAAGCAAAAGACTATTGTATGCCTTGCTACTACTACTACTACCACTACTACTACTACTACTACTAGTACTACTAGTATTTAACCTTCATTCTGGTACTAAATACTACTGCTGTATGGTTGTGTGTGACCAGGGGACTGACGACTGTCTCGGTAAAACAAGTTGCCTGTCAACAAAAAGTGTTTTTTTTTACTTTTTCCTCGCCCCACCCAATCTTTCATATGTTTCGACGACTGCCAATTGTTCACAGTGCCAGACCATTTTTTCTTTCTTCTTTTGTATCATTACGTTTTTTGTTGCATCTGCTTCTGAAAATGAAAAAAAAGGGAAAATGAAGGGTGGTGTGTGTGTGTGGGGGGGGGGGGGATACGTTTTCCATCTGCTTATCGCTGGACAGATATATATCGTATTATTTCAGCACCCTTTCTCTTGTGTTTGCCTGTGTTTTATGTGTTTTGAGCTGGGATCCGGTTTTGTCCTTTCTTCCCATCGTGTTCATTCTGTTGATACGCTAGCAGTGGTGTGAACACTTGCATACAGCACTCTGAGGCCTGGTGGCTTTTCCTCAAAGGAACCTGAAGAAGCTTCTTCAACCCCCCCCCCCACCCCTCCCCCCCCCCACGCAAATAGATCTCTCTTTCTCTCTGTTCGTGAACCCCCACAAACAAAATCCTGCAACGATGTTTCCTGAATATTTCCCAGCTTGCCATGAAAGCAAACGACTTCTGTAGATTTATTGAAGTGCCATTTGAAGTGTGTCATGGACAACCAACGATGACATGCATGGATGTGATTAAAAAAATGAATACTGTGAATATTTTTTTAAAGAATCGCGAGGAGACCTGCTCTATTTATCCGGATCTAGCGATGGACCTCAAAGATTAGTTTTCGCTTTTAGGGATGGCAACCATTGACCTGTTTCCTCTGTGGGTTTTCCATATTGCAAGTAGACGTGTGATCTATATGAATTTTGGTCTCCTGTTTGATTTCAGATATTATCAAGATAATGCTACGCAGGTTCATTTGCTTAAACTGTACATCTCTCACCTTTATGTTTCAATGTTCTCAGCTAATGAGGTAACTGTATATTAAAATCTGACGAATACCGCCATTGATTTGGGTGGTTATTATAGCCTATGTCTTCATGTTTACCAGTGCTTCAAATAAAAACATTGTCGCTATCAAAGGTATGTTAGATGGTAAGCTGGACACAACTATGTTGCAGAGCAATCGGAACAGAACAGTCCTCTGTGCTTCAGCAAGTATATTTTGTGAAAAAACGGTTGTGGTTGGCACGTTCTGCTTAGCTTATGTAGCTGTTTGGGTTGCAGCCTAGTTTAAATATGTATCACGTTCCTCATGGCTGTATGCAACCAGCCACCCACAATCCTCCACCGAACTGCATAATTGAGATAAATATAGATGTCACTTTTCAGAAAAAACAATTTCACATCTCTATGGTTCAGAGTCACGATTAGTTTGCATGCAAGGACTGACTGGATAGTGGTAGGGTCGAATTGAGGTTGAGATTGGTTTTTGGAAAGAACCCCCTGCACTCACAAAAACCACCAGAGAGGTACGTGTGTCAAACCAGGCAAAAAACGGTCCTATTATGATTCTGGAGTTGTTTGAGTGCTTATGCTAAATGCAAGCTGCAGATATGACCAGCCTGAGTTCACAGCATTTTAACTCCAACACAGTCCTGTGAATGTACGCATTGCTCTGGTTAATTATAGGTGTCCTGTTCTGTAACACTTTAGCATGTTGACCTCAGTTGCAGCTGATGTAAATTATTTTAGTCTATGTTATTTCTGACATGACTTCTGACTTTCTAACATGTTTCAAGCTAACCACAGTTATGAATGGTTTCTTCACCACATAATGGATAACACCATATAAGGTTTTAATGATTTTATAAATAAGTTAAAGACTACAAACATGGCCACTTTGCCATTTCCGTTTAAGGTTTACCTGGGTCAATTAGAACATGTAGGCGTGGCCTGTTTACCGTTCCGCCCACTCCCAATATAATGGTGCACTCACACTAGGCCACCTGGCCGTGGCCGTTTACACACCTAACCTAACTTGGGAGAGGTGTGCTGCTACGGTACGGGCCGCTACGGTACAGATGCTAATGAGCCAACACGCGCACACGCACAGCTACGCAACCTGAGCTGGATGACGTATAGTCCATGCGACGACCACGGACATAATAAAGGCGACGAGCCTTCTTTCCCATTAAACGGTAAACATACCAAATAAGCAACAGACTCAGCAGAGTGCGAACTGTGTTGTTGTCCATTGTTGTTAGAACTCGGACTGGCGGCAGACTTTATTATGGTCCATGCAGCGGACGCTTGGTGATGTAGTGTGAGTGCCTAGTGAGTGCACCCTTAACTGTTTGTTATCCCTGTCTTCGTCAGATGCCTCATGAAACACCTCCAGAACGCGAGACGCGTCATGAACCACCTCCAGAACGCAAGCCCGTTTACCTCGTGTCTCTGTTAGAATAAACCACGTGTTGAACATTTACCACTCTTCGAGTCATACACGAGACCGCCACACCACAAAGGATCAAATTAGTTTTACATCACACACAGCCCTTCTTCGCTATCATTTAGGATAAACAACCGCTTTCATGTTGTGTCTCTACTCTCTACCAAAGGTTTTGGTTCGGACCATTACAGGTTGAAGGTCAGGAAGTGTAGGCTTACAATTGCAGAATGAAACATATCCTTCAACGATGGATATGTCCAATTTCGAGTATCATTCAGAGCCTGACATATCTATATCTACAACTTAGATTTATCCTACTTTATATCAGCTCTTCATCAGGGGACCATACACCCTGTATGTATATATATATATATATATGTTATATTATGTTACTTTTTATGTTTAGTTTATATGTTTGCATAAAATAATAACGGCAAAACACAAAATTAATGACATTAAACAATAATAACTCATCATGTAATTGCCATTCAATGTGCATTTTATAACCGCTGGAACTGCATGTGTTTCAGCTTGGATCCAGCTTTTCACTCATTTAGAAAAAGCGTTCCCTGTCGAGGTAAGAGGGCTGAAACTGAAGGGAAGTTTGACTTCGCCGTAGACCGGGGGGACACCTTCACCGATGTGTTCGCGAGGCATCCAGATGGTCGCGAGCGGGTCCTCAAACTCCTGTCTCGGGACCAGAATTACAAGGACGCTCCCACAGAGGGGATTTGCAGAGTATTGGAGGAGGTGAGCTGAACAAGAAGCTGTACTAAGTGTGTGTGTGAGCAGTGGAAATGGCTTAGGCTTGGCCCTCTTGGCAGTGATGCTTGTTTGTCAGAGCCGTGAATAACCTGTAAACCAAGGACATAAGCATGGTGTGTGTGTGTGTGTGTGTGTGTGTGTGTGTGTGTGTGTGTGTGTGTGTGTGTGTGTGTGTGTGTGTGTGTGTGTGTGTGTGTGTGTGTGTGTGTGTGTGTGTGTGTGTGTGTGTGTGTGTGTGTGTGTGTGTGTGATGAGAAATGGAACAACTGGAGTTGTTGGTAAGGGAAAATAATGTGTTCAAAATGCAGGCCCCTCGGATTTCTAAAATCATGTGAACTAATAGTCAAGTGATCCTGGGGATTTCTTGGGCTTGAAAGAGCTGATGTTTTCTTTAAGGGGTATCTATCGATTGAACAATTTATACTTGTGAGATGTTTTCAAAAGTGAACAGTTCTTGTATTTACATGAAGGCCCAAAAACGTCTTCCCTATTGCCCTTTTTTTCTTTGAATGCCATTTCGACTTCATGGAGAGGATTTTCATGTTCAAATGTGTATTGTACAATATGTTACCATTTGCAGATTTTGTATTTTTATTTCACAAAAGCACGCAATAGAACACCTCTAATATATGTACAAAGCATCTGACATTAGCACAGCAATTCCAAATGTCTTGGCAGTAGCAATTAAAGGTGACATATTACACCACCAGGTGTGATAAGCTGTTGTAACGGCTGGTCACACTCACACCTGGTGGTATAATACGTCACCTTTAACAATGCATGCGACATTTGGAAGCATTCGCATGACCAGCTGATGGCAATATATTTAGGGGCCTGCCACCTGCTCTCAGCCAATGCGGGAGCCAGTAGTCTTCCATACTGGGGTATTGATTCAGACATGTCCCTCACCCACAGTGCTGGCTAGGGCTCTCCTTGAGCAGGCTGAGCCTCTCCTGGACGGGGGGATCCTCCCCATTAGTTTCTCCGATGGGTACCATCAGGCGGCAGCCATTGCAATTAAGCAGCTGGACAAGATTGGCGAGACCTTCCCCTTTGATCCCAACAACAGGGAACCACTCACCCAGACTGCCACGACCACCCTGGGATCCAAAGTGTGAGTTCCCTCTACATGGTTGATTTTGCACAAATGCTTGATTAAAAATAGATGTAATTTGCGGGCAACTTTGAAAATGGTTCCCAGATTTTTAGTTTTTCTTTAATAATACGAAAGTGAAGAGTGAAATGATAATGATCTGTTGTGATATGTGATGACATGTGAGATGTGACTAAAATGTTAATGGCTGGTCACCTCTGCTTTTAGGTTCTGAAATACACAAAAATCGCTATCCTCACCTGCCCGTTTGAGCGCCTAATGCCCAAGACCAAGCATAACTACAGAGCACTTCAGAAGTACGAGAAGATCAAGCAGGTCAGTTGGAGATGATCAAGCAGGTCAGTGTTGCTACATTGACGCCCTCCCAACATAAGTGTTGAATGGAGTGATGTTTGGCTGAATGTCCCTCCAACTGAACTGACTTTGAATGTTTTGGTGTTGTATCTGCAGGTGAAGGATAATGGCGCCACCTTGTGCTATCTGTCAGTGGGGCTTTGATGACGAGGCGAACCATCTGCTACTGCAGAATGAGCTGCAGGGCGCTGTGTCGGAGGGCCTGAGATTGAGGTACACCTGCTTTAAGGGGCTGACACTGAGTACCTGTATTGTGCCCCAGTCTTAACTTGTATCGAGACACGATCCTTTATTTTATCTTTATTTTTTTGCAGCTCATTGCCATCGCCAGCGGAGGAGGTATCGTTCTGCGTTTCAGTGTGCTGACGACGAGAAGCTTGGCGTGCCCGGAGTGGTGAAGGAGATCTGCTTCGGCACCACCAAGGACCGCATGCTGGTGATCGAGGAGTGCAAGAACTCCCGGGCCATGACCATCTTCATTCGCGGGGGCAACAAGATGGGGGGCATGTTTTTCCTTTTGTTCCTTATTTCTTTACTTGGGGATCGTGAAACAAAGCATTTACACGCCCCAATCAGATCATCGAGGAAGCCAAGCGTGCAGTCCATGATGATCTGTGCGTGATCAGCAACTTGGTCAGAGGCAACCGCATCGTGTATGGAGGTGGAGCATCTGAGATTGCGTGTGGCCTGGCCGTCAGCTGTGGATAAGGTATTGCATCGTGTTGCACATTAATTGTATCCTGATGCTGTTTTGGTATATTGTAATAAAGTGTCAAAAGTCCAGTTTTGTTTATCCGGAGGCCCTACACCCTCTAACTTGTGTGCCAACCCTCTGTCCCTCAGTGTCCATCTCTGGAGCAGTATGCCATGAGGGCCTTCGCCGATGCCCTCGAGGTCATCCCTATGGCCCTGGCAGAGAACAGTGGGATGAACCCCATCCAGACCTTGACAGAGGTTCGAGCCAAGCAGGTCTCCGAGAACAAGCCCCACCTTGGCATCGACTGCATGCACGCTAACACCAACGGTAAGATAGCCGGTTCATCTGTCATTTTTTTCAAAATTGTGACGATTATAGACGAGACAAACTGAAACTAAATCCAAACTTGTTCCTCCAGAGACATGAGGCAGCAACACGTGATTGAGACACTGTTTGGCAAGAAGCAGCAGATCTCGTTGGCCACTCAGGTGGTTAAGATGATCTTGAAGATCGACGACATCCGAAGCCCAGGCGAGGTTGAAGAATAAAGGCCAGGCCCAGGGGTTTTAGAAGACTTGGCCTATTTCTAGATCCCCTACCACAACTCCCCTGTTCTAAGATGCTCTAGAACTGTCTCTGGCACTTCTCGAGCACTAGGTTCAAACTGTACTGCGTACCGCTAGTTATCATTTGATATGAAATGCTGTTGTCGCTCTGAAGTCATTAAAGTTAAAAATCCTATTGATGATTGTGATTCTCCCTTGATTATAAAAGAAAGCTTTCATTATGCCTAGTTCGCTGAATACATGGCAAGTACAAGAGCACATGGCACACAATTGAACCAGTCTAGCAAAGTGAATTTTAAATGTGCTTATATTATGGAATTCATCTGCCATGCATCACAAATCCTGGAACAAAGACATAATCATTTGTCTGTACATTGTTGATATATAATTAGGAAATCTCTTGTATGAGCTAATTGTGCTTTTAAGCCTGATCATGTAGCATGTATTTTCAGCATCCTTACTGCCAGTCTCAAAGCAGTATGTATTATGAAAAAAAACCTCTTTTTTTTTGTATTAAAGCTACAGACACCAGAAAGAGAGCATTCTGAAGGGAATGAAACAGAGTGAAATAGCGGTAAGCAAGATTGTTTTTCCTTAAAGCTATTTCCAGCAAACAGCTTCAACAACATGTTTTCTGGAACTCGTATACTATGTTTACACCATAATACGTCTCCTTTGAAAAATTACCAGTTATATAGCTCACATTAATTTGGATTTACTTTGGGACTCAGACCTGGGATGGTCAAGAGAATTAAACCAAATTGTGCAGTGAGAAAATACTGCTGGCCAACAGTGGGAAAGAGACACTGCTGAGTCTGGGTGGAGATGGCGTCCTTGGGCGCACACACACACACACACACACACACACACACACACACACACACACAGGTTTAAATTATTTTATTTGGATCTACAAGCAAAACAAAGTTTTCTTTTTTTTTATCCAAACATTAATTAGAAGGTTTCAATCTGAAAACTAACCAGACACTGAATGTGCAAAATGCTTAAGCACGCAGAGGAGTAGAGATGAAATGATGATGGTTTAGCTGAGGTTAAAGCATTGCATATGACAATATGGCATTCAGGGATAGACAACACAACGTCTCTTCCAGATGTGGAGGCTGCCTATGGTCGCTGAGACTGAGCAGAATTTTAGAACTCTTTTCGCATCAGCCTTTTGCAGTCCACCCATCTGCAAACCTCGGAGCACAACTTTGTGTACATGCCCCAGACTTCCGAACACAAGTATGATTAATTGGCAGTTATATCCTAGAGCTGTGATACATTCTACCAATGGCTGGTATTTCATGAATTTGGATGTGAAGCAAGTGTCCATATACAGATCAAACGCACAGCCTATTTCAAAGATGGTAACTGATTTTCTGGCTTGGTTAATGAAAACAATGTCTGGGGTGTTTGGGATGTTACACAGTATGTTGTTATCAGTACAATTATGATCAAACCAGTTCAATTTCACAGTGCTGTGCTTATACATGTGTGTTGTTCTGTCCTGTACTTGTCTGAGTTCTTGTGAGACCAAGTCCACCAGACGGTCATGTCTGGCGATGTACAGTCCTTTGTAAAAGCTACAGTTTAGGATATGAGCCATTGTCTCTTTATTGTCTGGGGTGGGATGTAGGATGCAGTGTGGGTTGTGTTGTGACGGATACCAGATTGCAAGGTTGTATTTTGTTGGCAATACCTGTAAGCGGGCCTTAATGCAAAAGATAAGGACGTCTCTCCAATGGTCGTGTTTGAGAGGATTGAGTGGGACACAGAGTGGTTTGCAAAGGGTAGCAGTGCCAGTTTGCCCTGCAGGCTTAAGCTAGTCCAATGCTGTGCACTCTCTTCTACTTTCATTCTTAGCATTGTGGCTCTCGCTGTTTTGATTGACAGCTCGTGTTGCCCATCTTCCTGTTCAAAGGTCGCGCATACATTGATGAGCTGGTCCATGACAACAGAGTTCTGTGCAACAGGTGTACCATCGGGCCCCGCCCACTTCAGATTTATTCTTGAGCGGTGGCACAGGTCATTGAGATCCATCCAGTCTGACCGCACACCGAAGCCTGCAGTTCTGATGTCCAGTTTTCCATTATTTTTTATTTTGAATCCGAGGAATTGCCGCTCATTCTCCTTCGCAGGTGGGATTTTGCGTCGCTGCATATGCAGGAGGAGTGATTCACGGGCCATTTCCCGGACTGTCACGTCGTCGCAGTTGAGCATCTTGAGGAGGTGGTTGGTTCTGGTAGCGGTGTAGACCCACTCAATGTTTGGGACTCCGAGACCTCCATCTCCGCGGGCTTGGAAGATGATGTCACGGGTCGAGTGGGTGTTTAAGCCAAGCCATTTCCTCACCAGGCTCACCGTCTTGTTTGTCATCTCTGTGAGGATGTTCTGAGGTATATGGATGTTTGCAAACAGGTGTTGGATTTTTGAAAGAGCGACTTCTCTGATTGCCTGGAGTTTTATTAGAATCGGGAGGGGGGATGAATCGATGAGTTCGAGTCTGACAGTGTAGTCATTAGTCAGCTCTTTGACCTGTTCTTCCCAGTCGCCAGCGACATTAAATTGATGGCCTAGATATGGGTATGTTTCATGCCTTGAGTAGACGCGGATTGGGTTCTGCATTATTGTGAAGGATGGGGGTCTGTCGGATTTGGCTTGATACCACCGATTTCCACCGCTCCTCCTCTCATAGAACGCAGCACATTTGGTGTGTTTTACCTCCAATCTTGACCACTGTATGAATTCCTCAGTGTGGTGGAGCATTGAGTGGATTACGCTCTCGTCCCGTGATGAGATCTCTACATCATCAGCATATCCCTGCACTGGATTTGGTGACCTGACTCCTTCAGGTGCGCACTGGCGCATCCACCTGATCCAGTGATTGATTGCTAGGAGGAAATTCACCGCACTCCAGGGGCATCCTGTTTTAATACCAACATCCAGCTGAATGGGATCAGTTAGGGTGTCACCACAAATGACTTGGATGTAAGATCCTTCATAGACATCCATCACGACATCAATATACACTTGTGGAAGCTGTATTTCCCTAAGTGCATAAATCATGACGCTGTGTGGCAATGACCCGAAGGCATCACGAAAGTCCAGGAAAACAGTGAATAACTTTGCGGAGTCGTGTTTGAAGTCATCAATAGCCGTTTTCAGGCAGAAGACGTGCTCATTCATGCCTTGGCGGCTAATGTAGGCTTTTTGATCAGGTGAAAGTATTCCGGTTTCAAGCCAAGGCAGGATGCGGGCTAGCACACATTTCATGAAAACTTTATAGATTGTTGGCAAAAGTGAAATGTCTCTCCACACACACACACACACACACACACACACACACACACACACACCCCCTGGACTCAACGCCTTCTGGACTCCCTCCCCCCTCTCCGTCCCTCGTTACAGTACAGTACGCCGCGAGTGATGCGATGCGTCCGCTGGCTGCGTCCTCCCCCCGGTGTCTGAGCTGGGACACCTCCCCTCCCCGATACCCTTCCCCCCCTCCCACGTGTGTTTGTGATGTTTTAATATGGTGCTTATGTGCTGAGGACTGTGTTTTTTTTTCCTAATCCCAACACTGTCTGCCCCCCTTTGAGGGGCCAAGTTTGGGAATTACCTTTTTTTCCCTAATTTTCCCTCTTGTTTTCCTTTTCTTATCTAATTAAAAGGGAGCGCATGCGTCCCGACAGTCTCTCCGTCCTGTCTCCCCACACTGTCTTTTTATGTTTCTTGGATGGGTTGTGACTGGTAATTACGTTGCTTTGTACTTTCGTTGCTGTGTACATGTGAAATGACAATAAAGTCTCTATCTAATTAAATGGATATTGGTAAAAACAAACCAATTCAACTGGTTCTACCATTCAGGCACTGAATTAGCAGGAGTGGTGTTGCGACACACTGCACATAATTGCCCTGAACTGCCACCACTTTGCGGCACAGGGACCAAGAGTTACCCCCAGCCTGGCCTGAAGAGTGATTGATAAGCTGACGACTGCAAACAATTTACGCAGTGATATCTTATTTTTGGTGCTAAAAAATAATCTTGGTATAATGCTGGTATGGTGCAGCTGTGACAATGTTTGTTTTTTCTCGTTTAAAAGCTTCAAAGTTAGCTTTATATAAATAAGCTTGGAAGAAGAGTCAAATCAAAATCATTAATCCACCAGGGGACTTTTTATTTCAGCCAGCTAAAAACACATTAACTCCATAAATACTACATACCAGACAGGATACAGTACAATGCAGGATCAATTCATGTGAAGACAAAGACAAGCAAATTACAGTGCAGAAAGGGCTTAGTGCAGTCATTTGTGCTAATTTCCAGGGGAGTCCTGCCAAGAAGGCAGCATAACAAGTTTCACATTTAAAAAACAATTTCACATTTTAAAGTATTTTTTTTAAACATTTGACAGAACCGCAGCAACAGCTCCACACACGCACAAAGTTCATCCCTCCCTGACAACCTGAACTGCTTTTTTGCCATGTTTGACTGTGCTGACAACCGTGACAAAACGCAGGCACAGCAGGGACCCTTACCACCGGTGCTGACTCTGAGGCACCACGACGTGAGACGGACCCTGCAGCAGATCAACCCCAACAAAGCCACCGGACCTGACAGAGTACCAGGGCGGGTTCTGAAGCACTGCGCAGGGTGGCTGACTGCGGTGCTCACCAACCTGTTTAACACCTCCCTGCAGCAGGCCTCCGTCCCCACATGCCTCAAGGCAGCCACAATCATCCCTGTCCCAAAATAATCCTCAATGACTATCGGCCAGTGGCACTGACACCAGTGGTGATGCAGTGTTTCGAACGTCTGGTACTGGGACACTTGAAGAACAGCATCCCCCCCTCCTTAGAGCACCACCAATTTGCCTATAGGGCAAAAAGGTTGACCGAGGACGCAGTTTCACTAGCCCTCCACTCCACCCTGACACACCTTGACCAACGGGTCAGTTATGTGCGGATGCAACACCATCCCCCCCATAAACTTGCCACCAAGCTGGACCACTTGGGCCTCAACACACACCTGAGCAGCTGGGTCCTGGAGTTTCTCACCGGCCGACCACAGACTGTGCGCATGGGGAGACAGGTCTCCTCTAAAATCACCCTGAACATCGGTGCACCACAGGGTTGTGTTGAGCCCCTTCCTCTTCTCCCTCTACACTCTACTGCAAACCCAGCCACGAGGCCAACACCACATTAAAGTTTGCAGACGACACCATCGTGGTAGGCAGGACCACGAGTAACAACGAGGCTGCCTACAGGACAGAGATAGAGAACCTGCTGAGCTGGAACCGAGAGAACAACCTGATCCTCGACCCAGCAAAAACCAAGGAGAGGCTCCTGGACTTCAGGAGGAGACTGAAGCCCTTCGTCCATCACCCCATCACCATCGACGGCGAGACAGTGGAGGTTGTGAAGAACATCAAGTACTTCTGTGTCAGCGACGACCTGACCTGGACCGTCAACATCACAGCGACAACCAAGATAGGACTTCAAAGGCTTAACTTCCTGAGGTGCTTGAAGAGGGCACGTCTCCCAAAACAACTGCTGGTGAGCTTCTATAGGTCAGCCATCGAGTCAATTCGCACATACTGCATCACAGTATGGTACTCTGGCTGTACCGCAGAGAACAGGAAATCTCTCCAGTGCATCATCAAGACTGCTGAGAGGATCACCGGCACCCAGCTCCCCGGACTGGAGGATATCTTATATTAATAATAATAATAATAATAAATCAGGCTTGTATAGCGCATTGCTAGGACCCAATGTGCTTCACAACAAAAAATAAAAATAAAGTAAACGGGCTCCAAAAAATAAAATAAAAACTCATATGAAGTCCTTGTAGGCGATCTTAAAATGTGATAGTGGACTACCCCAGGGACCCTGCAGACCCTGGGGTAGTCCACAGTGGGCTCAAGGCAGCAACCCACATTGGACTCAGGGCAGCAGCCCTTGGGGTAGTCCACAGTGGGCTCAAGGCAGCAGCCCTTGGGGTAGTCCACAGTGGGCTCAGGGGTAGTCCACACTGGGGCCAGGGCAGCAGGTAGTTCACAGTGGGCTCAGGGCAGCAGGTAGTCCAAAGTCTATAGGGCAAACAGGTTGAACGAGGACGCAGTTTCACTAGCCCTCCACTCCACCCTGACACACCATGACCAACGGGTCAGTTATGTGCGGATGCAACACCATCCCCCCCATAAACTTGCCACCAAGCTGGACCACTTGGGCCTCAACACACACCTGAGCAGCTGGGTCCTGGAGTTTCTCACCGGCCGACAAAAGACTGTGCTCATGGGGAGACAGGTCTCCTCCAAAATCACCCTGAACATCGGTGCACCACAGGGTTGTGTGTTGAGCCCCCTCCTCTTCTCCCTCTACACTCTCGACTGCAAACCCAGCCACGAGGCCAACACCATATTAAAGTGTGCAGACGACACCATCGTGGTAGGCAGGACCACGAGTAACAACGAGGCTGCCTACAGGACAGAGATAGAGAACCTGCTGAGCTGGAACCGAGAGAACGAGCTGGAACCGAGAGAACAACCTGATCCTCAACACAGCAAAAACCAAGGAGATGATCCTGGACTTCAGGAGGAGACTGAAGCCCTTCGTCCATCACCCCATCACCATTGACGGCGAGACAGTGGAGGGTGTGAAGAACATCAAGTACCTCTGGGTCAGCAACGACCTGACTTGGACCGTCAACATCACGGCGACGACCAAGATAGGACTTCAAAGGCTTCACTTTCTGAGGTGCTTGAAGAGGGCACGTCTCCCAAAACAGCTGCTGGTGAGCTTCTACAGGTCAGCCATCGAGTCAGTTCTCACATACTGTATCACAGTATGGTACAGGAAATCTCTCCAGTGCATCATCAAGACTGATGAGGATCACCGTCACCCAGCTCCCCGGACTGGAGGACATCTTATATTAATAATAATAATAAATCAGGCTTGTATAGCGCATTGCTAGGACCCAATGCGCTTCACAACAAAAGAGATAAATAAAGTAAAAGGGCTCCAAAAAAATTAAAAAAAACTCATATGAAGTCCTTGTAGGCGATCTTAAAATGTGATAGTGGACTACCCCAGGGACCCTGCAGACCCTGGGGTAGTCCACAGTTGGCTCAAGGCAGCAGCCCACATTGGACTCAGGGCAGCAGCCCTTGGGGTAATCCACAGTGGGCTCAGGGCAGCAGCCTTAGGGGTAGTCCACAGTGGGCTCAGGGCAGCAGCCTTAGGGGTAGTCCACAGTGGGCTCAGGGCAGCAGCCCTTGGGGTAGTCCACAGTGGACTCAGGGCAGCAGCCTTAGGGGTAGTCCACAGTGGGCTCAGGGCAGCAGCCCTTGGGGTAGTCCACAGTGGACTCAGGGCAGCAGCCCTTGGGGTAGTCCACAGTGGACTCAGGGCAGCAGCCTTAGGGGTAGTCCACAGTGGACTCAGGGCAGCAGCCTTAGGGGTAGTCCACAGTGGGCTCAGGGCAGCAGCCTTAGGGGTAGTCCACAGTGGGCTCAGGGCAGCAGCCTTAGGGGTAGTCCACAGTGGGCTCAGGGCAGCAGCCTTAGGGGTAGTCCAAAGTAGGCTCAGGGGTATTCCACACTGGGGCCAGGGCAGCAGGTAGTCCACAGTGGGCTCAGGGCAGTAGTCCATAGTGGGTTTGGAGAAGTAGCCCTTTGGGTGGTCCACAGTGGGCTCAGGGCAGCAGCCCTTGGGGTAGTCCACAATGGGCTTAGGGCATTAGTCTACACTGGGCTCAGGGCAGCAGTCCACAGTGGGCTCAGGGCAGCAGTCCACAATGGGCTCAGGGCAGTAGTCTACACTGGGCTCAGGGCAGTAGTCCACAGTGGGCTCAGGGCAGCAGTCCACACTGTGCTGGGGCAGTAGTCCACAATGGGCTCAGGGCAGCAGTCCACAGTGGGCTCAGGGCAGCAGGCCACAGTGGGCTCAGGGCAGCAGGCCACAGTGGGCTCAGGGCAGCAGGCCACAGTGGGCTCAGGGCAGCAGTCCACAGTGGGCTCAGAGCAGCAGGCCACAGTGGGCTCAGGGCAGCAGGCCACAGTGGGCTCAGGGCAGTAGTCCACACTGTGCTGGGGCAGTAGTCCACACTGTGCTGGGGCAGTAGTCCACACTGTGCTGGGGTAGTAGTCCACAATGGGCTCAGGGCAGCTGCTGGTTCCGGCTGCTTTCAGGACAGCAACTGTTGGGCTGGTCCACACGGGGCTCAGGCAAGCAGCTGCTGTTGGGCTGGTCCATGTGTGAATCATTTAGTCCAGGTCCAAATGGGCAAAGCAGCAACAACAGCAGAGGGATCCCAACCACGACTTGAAGAACCGCTTGACTCTGCCCTGTTTCTTCTTTTTCTTTTGGGTGACATCTGAAAATGACACCAAAACAGGACATTTATGTTTTAGTTTACAATACAAACATGAGTAGACTAAGGCTTTAGACTTCTGACAAACCTAGTGGCGGGATGTCTGCCATGGCTGGCTTGACCTCCACAGTGTCCGCCGCAACCGCAAAGAAAACAGTAGGTATGGATGCAGTGCTGTCAAATCAAAAATCAAGAGAAAAGATTTTTAATATATTGTAATCAACAAATCCTGATAAAAAAAAGGTAATAAATCAGTGCATGAGCCCCGGACCAAATGAATGTTGAAAGTATAATATTAGGAAGCAAATCAAAAGCGGATCTAGGAAGCATTGGAGAGTGAATTGCCAACCTACCCTTTGCCACTGTCTGTGTTGTCTACTGGGGCCTCCCTCTGTTCCTCTGACACAGAAGGTGTGTGGCTCCCAGGTAGAATGCAGGGCTGGTTCACAATGGGCTCATTGCAGCTTCTGCAGGGCTGGACCGCACTGGACTCAGTGCAGTTGCTGTTTGGCTGGACCTCAATGGGCTCAGGGAAGCTGCCGTTTGGCTGGACCTCAATGGGCTCAGTGCAGCTTCTGCAGGGCTGGACCTCAATGGGCTCAGTGCAGCTTCTGCAGGGCTGGACCTCAATGGGCTCAGTGCAGCTGCTGTTTGGCTGGACCTCAATGGGCTCAGGGAAGCTTCTGCAGGGCTGGACCACAATGGGCTCAGTGCAGTTCCTACAAGGCTCAACCATAGTGGGCTTAGGGAATCTGCTGTTTGGCCGGTCCACAATGGGCTCAGGCCAGCTGTTGTGAGGCTGGACCACAATGGGCTCAAGACGACTGCTGCAGGGCTTGACCATAGGGAGCTCAGGGATGCGGATGAAGGCATGCCTCAGCAGTGCGCATGGTGTGATGCGCTTGTCACAATCCAGACGGAGCATCCTCTTCAACAGTTCCGTGAATCTGCGCGGGATAGGTTGGTCTGCCTGATCTCCTGCCTTCATGTTAAAAGCGAAATGATTTAGAAGATGGGACACAACATGGCCAGTGCATTTAAGTCTACAACGTGACTGGATCAACACCTACTTCGACAACCTCCTCCAGGGAGTTGAAAAAGGAAGATCTGGGCCGGTCCTTCCTGAGCCCCTTGCTCCTCGTACTCTTCAAATACTCCCGTTTTGTCTGGAAAATAGCCTCTGTTTTGGTTAAGTTCTATTGACCCTTAGATACTGTAATACAGGGGGAGAGATAGACACGTATAGTGATACCTTGAGTCTCCAGAGCGATCCTTTGGTGAAGCACAAAGGTGTTCTGATGCCTTGTTCCAGCATAGTATCCGGAAGCTCACCATGGGTCTGAATGATGTATGCCCACTGAAACACAACAGAACACATGCTTCCTGTTAGCAGTCAACCATTGGATTATGTTGGAGAATATTATTATTTTTCAGGGATTCCATTTTTTTTTTTCAATGATTACCACAGACTCAGACTTGTATTTTTAACATTGTCTTAGTGTAAAGGGTTTTTGGGATTTTGACTTTGAAATACACTGTCAGACGTACCATATCATACTCTGTGTAGCCGGGATAAATGGGGCGTCCAATTAACAATTCGGCTGTCAGGCAACCCAGGGACCACATATCAGTCATAACTGAATATGGTAGACCCAGCATTACCTCTGGGGATCTGAAATGAAAGAAAGATAGGAAATTGGAGCAACCATTCTAATTAGTAACCAATAGGAACCAACCAAGTCAGGATGGCTGTCAGTTACTCACCTGTACCAGAGGGTCCCGAAATTGTGGCCAATTTTAGCCTTGGACACATGGATCGATAAGCCGAAGTCAATAATTTTGACTCGAGTGCCCTGTCCTGTCATCATGATGTTTTCAGGCTTCAGGTCGCCATGAATGACCCCAAAGAAGCCAAGGTGGTCAAGGGCTGAGGCAAGCTGAAAATCAATATTTATGACAGTTACCACTCTCCCCTTATTACGGCCGATGGAGCAGCCCCAAGCTTGACATGTTTATTGTGCGTTGCTAGCATGTTCCATTTATGGTGAGATACAGGCTGTGAGCCAAGAGGAGGACTAGGGAGCACTGGTTAGCAGTGTAAGAGCGTACTGTAAGTACAGAAAATGTACACATAAGTGAAGAATGCATTAGATGAGGTAATGACGCATTGGATGATGGATGGACAGAATGGAGCAAAAAGGCAGAGGTCTGGGGAGTGGTTCTTTGGTTATTTTGAAAACTAACTCAGGCTTTGTTCTTACTTGCTCGCGAGTAATAATAAAGGATAAAGTCTTTATCTTTCATACTTCAGACTTTCCCAACCCTCTTATTTTGTAAGCGTTAAATGCGATTTACAGGGGAGCCAATTGGTGATGGCCCAAAAAGGTGACGGCAGAGTGTAGCTCCATCTTTTCGGGAACCCTTCAGACCGCTAGGTATCCCAACGGAGGAGTACTGAAAATGTTAAATGTGTCGCATTCTCCCTTTTCATTCATTCAATTTTTACCAGGCTACACTGTGCTGCAGTGCAATGATGTCACGATGCTTACGTAGCTGCCGCGGCTATCACCATCTGGCTTAAACCCCGCCCTACCATATAAGGGTAGTGTCGGCAGTGGAAACGCCAGCCAGATTTAGCGTAACCGAGCCATCCCAGTCCGAGCCGCACCGATCGCACCGAACCGCTTTCTGGACACCTATAGTATTTTGCTAGGTTGTGTGGCGAATTTCACGTACAACTTCGCTCATTATAACATTCATAACAGCTACACACTAACGACAAAAAAAAATTGGCGTTACCATGGGGATGACATGCCCCCCTCTTCCCTCAAACTCAACCCAATGCTCGAATTCCAGCTAAAACAGTAGATTCACTGGCTCTTTAAGATGACAAGCTAACCTTATCTCCACCCACATAATTACTTTATTACTTGTATAAAACATGCTGCTTACAGTGAGTGTGTTCTCCACGCTGCCTGGAGGCAGAGCTAGCAGTGTGCGTCTATCAGCAGTAGACAGAGGGCGAAGTTTACTCGTCGTTGATAACGTGAATGAGACGTAGACCCCCCACAATTACTGTGGATGCCCTATTTGAGTTAATACCGTAGTACCAAAGAGCAAAGTGTGATGATTAAATCCAAAGTCTTATACGCAATAAGACACACGCAAGAAAACACAAAATACTACATTGTATTTTGTCCCGAGAGCAACGACCACAGTACAATTGTGTTGAGATTCAACACAATTGAGGTTAGGTTGAAGGTCCAACCTTACCTGTTCCAGTATATGTTTTATCTGCCTCAGAGGCAGAGTGTGGTCTGAGGTCTGCATGGCGAAGTCCATGAGAGACTGTTTCAGGAGCTCAAACACCAGACAGACGTGGGGGCCGTGCTTGAAGAACCCCATCCATTTCACAATCCCACAGCTGTCCGGGTCAAGAACTCGGAGGATCCTCAGCATGACAATCTGAGATTAAAGAGCAGGTTAAAGGGATATTTTACAAAGCGAAATCACATGAAGAACTACTACCAAAAAGAAACACACACAGTTAGAAAATGGGCATATTATTTTTGGCAATGTATATTCAAACAACATTATTTATGTGTTTTGTTGTACCTCTTGCCTAGCTGCAGCTAACAGCTCAGGGTGGTTTTTAATGATCTTAACAGCCACCTTTTCATTGGTGGCTGTATTGACACATCTGGCCACCTTCCCAAAGCTTCCTTCCCCCAGGAAGTCTTCCACCTAGGACGAAGACTCTGTGGTTAGCAGGTCGCCTTTGGACACAGAGACTAATTGATATGGGGAGAGAGAGAGGAGGAGAGAGAGAGAGAGAGAGAGAGAGAGAGAGAGAGAGAGAGAGAGAGAGAGAGAGAGAGAGAGAGAGAGAGAGAGAGAGAGAGAGAGAGAGAGAGAGAGAGAGAGAGAGAGAGAGAGAGAGAGAGAGAGAGAGAGAGAGAGAGAGAGAGAGAGAGAGAGAGAGAGAGAGAGAGAGAGAGAGAGATGAGAGAGAGAGAGAGAGAGAGAGAGAGAGAGAGAGAGAGAGAGAGAGAGAGAGAGAGAGAGAGAGAGAGAGAGAGAGAGAGAGAGAGAGGAGAGAGAGAGAGAGAGGAGAGAGAGAGAGACGGTAATTAGAAAAGCCTTTATATTTACATGAAATCGACATCCC
>NC_082404.1:9820756-9858256 GCF_031168955.1 Gadus macrocephalus
ACGATTTGTGTCTTAGCAGCGCCCCAATCAGGTGAGAAAAAAGATACGCATGTACAATATCGAGGCGAGCTCCATGCTGTGAGGGTATATCCTCGTCATCCAGAAAGGATGCCACGTCTTGAAACACATGTTCTTTCGATTAATCTTTCTTCAAGTGAAACTCGTATCGAAATTGAACTTTCTCTGAACTGAAGGTGGCGTTGTTGAGCCGAAGCGCTCTCGGAAGACCCGAAGCGTTCACAGCGGTACACCAAAAATATGCTGATCTGCACAGAGCAGGGAACTCACCGTACATACTTCACTAGGAAAATGTCGAAAGTTGTTTTGCACAATATCTCTTTTTCAACAAAGCTGCTCTCTCTCTCTCTATCTCTCTCTCGACTACACGCAATGTCAATGCACAACACAAGATATCACTTAGGAAACTAATTGTGACGTCATATTTGTATGCATAATTCTAAATGCATGTTAATAATAATAATAATAATACATTTCATTTAGAGGCGCCTTTCAAGACACCCAAGGTCACCTTACAGAGCATATAGTCATCATACATTTTTTAAAAAAACAAGACATTGTGGAAAAAGATAAATAAATAAATAAACATAAGCAATAAGAAATAAATAAAACAAAAACAAGACAAAACAAAACAAAAAAAATAAAAATAAAAACAGTGATCAGTTAGACGTTGTGTGCGAGTTTGAACAGGTGAGTTTTGAGTTGTGACTTGAAGGTTGTAATGGTGTCTGACTGTTTTATGTGTGGGGGGAGGGAGTTCCAGAGCCTGGGTGCTGAACAGCTGAATGACCGGGCACCCATTGTAGTGAGTCGTGATGTGGGGATACATAGTAGTCCAGCAGAGGTTGAGCGGAGGGAGCGGGAGGGAGTGTATTATTGGAGGAGGTCGCAGAGATAACTGGGGGCTAGGTTGTGGAGAGCTTTGTAGGTGAGGAGTAGGGTTTTGTATTGGATACGGTAGTGTACTGGGAGCCAGTGAAGTTGAATGAGGACAGGGGTGATGTGGTCAGATGATTTGGTGCGGGTGATGATCCGGGCGGCTGAGTTCTGAATGATCTGCAGTCTGTTGATGAGTTTGGTGGAGAGTCGTGTTGGTTGCTATGAATGTTATTAGGAACGTTTTAGTCACGATACTAGAAAAATACTATCAATAGAAAAAACTGCCAACTGATGAACAAAAAGGCCCAGGCCCCACCAATCGAACATTGGTTTGTAATTGTGGTAAATAAATTGTATTATGTAATTGTAGATTATTTTATTTTTTTTCGTAGGATACATTTGGCCGTTAACAAAATGTGCATTAGTGTTTCACTCCCGTTTTAAAATGTCCCGGCAATTTGAAAGCATTCCGTTTAACGTTACGGTTTAAACGCAAATTTATCATACCAGGATAACACTAAAATGGTTTTCGGAGGTTCTTCCAAGGAACCTATTTCGATTGTGTCTAGCATTGCCCCCATCCGGTAAGAAAAAGACCGGCATGTTCAATTTTGAGACGAGCTCCCTGCTGTGAGGGTATATCGTCATCCAGAAAGGATGCCACATTTTGAAAGACATTTTCTTTCGATTAATCCTTCTACAACTGCAACTCGTATCGAAATGAACCTGCGTCTTTCTCTGATCTGAAGGTGGCGGTGTTGAGCCGAAGCGCTCTCGGAATACCCGAAGCGTTCACATCGGTACACCAAAAATATACTGATCTGCACAGAGCAGGGAACTCACCGTCCATATTCTCACTAGGAAAAAGTCGAAAGTTGTTTTGCACAATATCTCTCTTTTTCAACAAAGCTGCTCTCTCTCTCTCTCTCTCTCTCTCTCTCTCTCTCTCTCTCTCTCTCTCTCTCTCTCTCTCTCTCTCTCTCTCTCTCTCTCTCTCTCTCTCTCTCTCTCTCTCTCTCTCTCTCGACTACATGCAATGTCAAAGGTTTTCTCTGCACAACACAATATATCGCTTAGGAAACCAATTGTGACGTCATCATTGGAAATTCATCATTCTAAATCCATGTTGATTAGTTGCTATGATGTTATAGGAACGTTTTAGTCACGTGACAAGAAAAATACCATCAATAGAAAAAATTCCAACTGATGAACAAAAAGGCCCAGGCCCCATCATTCTCCACAGTCTTGGATCTTGCAAGACATGCGATGTGAAATGTAAAATGTAATACATTCTACATAATAGTGAATGAGCTATGGGGGTGAACATTAACTATGTTTGTTTTCTGTCAGATTGACTAATTCTCAACTGTTTTATACATCATTGAATTGTGGGAGTCATGTACATTCCAGACATTTTAAACCCCATGGATAATATAATTACCCATATTATGTACAAATGGATCTTCTGGTGCATTTTGGGGATGGCCACTACCTATTAACCTGCTTTTCATTCAGATTCATAGCCTACATCCTGACTTGCAGGGCCTGGACAAGTTTACACTCCATATACAGACCTACTTCATGGCCATTCCACCAGCCATTGCTATTTGACCCATTGTTGTTATTCTAATATTGAGACAAATCATGATCACTGTCCTATAGCGTCCATTTTTTGTGAGTCTCAATGTCTACTTGAAATGCAGTTAGAAATATGGGACAGTTGCTTCATTTTGTTTATATGCTACAGGCCGAAAGACTCAATTAATATGTAACTTACTTGCTCCTTTTAAGTATAACATTGCTTGGGGAGTCCAATTCCTCCACTGAAAAGGGTGGAAAGTGCTTACAACTCTCTGCTAGTTAGCGATCTATGACACTGTTGTTTTTTGTTGGTCGTCATGAAAAAAACAAAAGGGGTAACACTGTCGATATTTATCAAATAAAACATAGGGGGTAACACTGTCGTTTTAATCAAATTAAACACAAGGGGTAACACTGTCGTTTTAATCAAATGAAACATAAGGGGTAACACTGTCGTTTTTTATCGGCCGTCATGAAAAAAACATAAGGGGTCACACAGTCGTTTTTATCAAATGAAACATGAGGGGTGACACTGTCATTTTTCTTTGGTCGTCATGAAAAAAAACATAAGGGGTAACACTGTTGTTTTTGATTGGTCGTCATGAAAAAAAACACAAGGGGTAACACTGTTGTTTTTTATTGGTCGTCATGAAGAAAAACATAAGGGATAACACTGTTGTCTTTGTCAAATAAAATATAAGGGGTAACACTGTCGTTTTTTATCAGTCGTCATGAAAAAGACATAAGGGTAACACTGTCGTTTTTTATTGGTCGTCATGAAAAAAAACATAAGGGAAATAATAGAAATACACACATACATTTTAATGTAATGTCTATCCTCTTTATTGATGATTAATTATTGTGTATTGTCCTCGCCTCAGTGGTGCAGTTGAGTGTACTCTGCCTAACCCACTGGCGACTGCGGCTCAATTTCTGTGGAAAGCACTTTATCTTTAATTTGAAACGTAATGCTATCATGTCTATTGTATATTGCATTGTCATATATAACCACAGACATTTTTAAATTATAAATATCAGTGGGAAGTGGAGAGAGCTGTGAGCTAACCCCCTGGAGACCGGGGTTCAAGTCTGGTTGATGTCCTCTGTTGGAAGACTCTTATCTCTATTTCATGCGAATTATAAAGTCAAGTATATCCATTGTGTTGACTTTATTCGGTGTCTTGATGGTGCGTTGATAAGTTCGGAGGTTAATACTCTAAAGAGCTCAGGTTCAGATCCCCGCAAAAACGTCGACAGGGTCACTGTCATTGACGTCATGAAAAAAAACATAAGGGGTAACACTGTTGTTTTTTATTGGTCGTCATGAAAAAAAACATAAGGGGTAACAATGTTGTTTTTTATTGGTCTTCATGAAGAAAAACATAAGGGGTAACACTGTTGTCTTTGTCAAATATAACATAAGTCGTTTTTTATTGGTCGTCATGAAAAAAACATAAGGGGTAACACTTTTGTTTTTTATTGATCGTCATGAAAAAAAACAGGGGGTAACACTGTTGGTTTTTTTTGGTCGTCGTGAAAAAAAACACAAGCGGTAACACTGTCGTTTTTTATTGGTCGTCATGAAAAAAAACATAAGGGGTAACACTGTTGTTTTTTATTGGTCGTCATGAAAAAAAACATAAGCGGTAACACTGTCGTTTTTATCAAATGAAACGTAAAGGGTAACACTGTCGTTTTTTATCTGTTGTCATGAAAAACCCATAAGGGGTAACACTGTTGAAATGTATCGAATAAAACATAGGGAGTAACACTGTCGTTTTTGTCGAATGAAACATGAGGGGTGACACTGTCGTTTTTCTTTGGTCGTCATGAAAAAAAACATAAGGGGTAACACTGTCGTTTTTTATTGGTCATCATGAAAAAAAACATAAGGGGTAACACTGTTGTTTTTTATTGGTCGTCATGAAAAAAAACATAAGGGGTAACACTGTTGTTTTTTATGGGTCGTCATGAAAAAAAACATAAGGGGTAACACTGTTGTTTTATATTGGTCGTCATGAAAAAAAACATAAGGGGTAACACTGTTGTTTTTTATTGGTCGTCATGAAAAAAAACATAAGGGGTAACACTGTTGTTTTTTATTGGTCGTCCTGAAAAAAAACATAAGGGGTAACACTGTTGTTTTTTTTTGGTTGTCATGAAAAAAACATAAGGGGTAACACTGTTTTTTTTTATTGGTCGTCATGAAAAAAAACATAAGGGGTAACACTGTTGTTTTATATTGGTCGTCATGAAAAAAAACATAAGGGGTAACACTGTTGTTTTTTATTGGTCGTCCTGAAAAAAACATAAGGGGTAACACTGTTGTTTTTTATGGGTCGTCATGAAAAAAAACATAAGGGGTAACGCTGTTGTTTTTTATTGGTCGTCATGAAAAAAAACATAAGGGGTAACACTGTTGTTTTTTATTGGTCGTCCTGAAAAAAAACATAAGGGGTAACACTGTTGTTTTTTATTGGTCGTCATGAAAAAAAACATAAGGGGTAACACTGTTGTTTTTTATTGGTCGTCATGAAAAAAAACATAAGGGGTAACACTGTTGTTTTTTATTGGTCGTCCTGAAAAAAACATAAGGGGTAACACTGTTGTTTTTTTTTGGTCATCCTGAAAAAAACAAGGTGTAACACTGTTGTTTTTTTTGGGTCGTCATGAAAAAAAACATAAGGTGTAACACTGTTGTTTTTTATTGGTCGTCCTGAAAAAAAACATAAGGGGTAACACTGTTGTTGTTTTTTGGTTGTCATGAAAAAAACATAAGGGGTAACACTGTCGTTTTTTATTGGTCGTCATGAAAAAAAACATAAGGGGTAACACTGTTGTTTTATATTGGTCGTCATGAAAAAAAACATAAGGGGTAACACTGTTGTTTTTTATTGGTCGTCCTGAAAAAAACATAGGGGGTAACACTGTTGTTTTTTATGGGTCGTCATGAAAAAAAACATAAGGGGTAACACTGTTGTTTTTTATTGGTCGTCCTGAAAAAAAACATAAGGGGTAACACTGTTGTTTTTTATTGGTCGTCATGAAAAAAAACATAAGGGGTAACACTGTTGTTTTTTATTGGTCGTCATGAAAAAAAACATAATGGGTAACACTGTTGTTTTTTTTTGGTCATCCTGAAAAAAACAAGTTGTAACACTGTTGTTTTTTTTTGGTCGTCATGAAAAAAAACATAAGGGGTAACACTGTTGTTTTTTATTGGTCGTCCTGAAAAAAACATAATGGGTAACACTGTTGTTTTTTATTGGTCGTCATGAAAAAAAACATAAGGGGTAACACTGTTGTCTTTGTCAAATAAAATACAAGGGGTAAGACTGTTGTTTCTTATTGGTCATCATGAAAAAAACATAAAGGGTAACACTGTTGTCTGTGTCAAATAAAATATAAGGGCTAACACTGTCGTTTTTTATTGGTCGGCATGAAAAAAAACATAAGGGGTAACACTGTCGTTTTTTATTGGTCGTCATGAAAAAAAACATAAGGGGTAACACTGTTGTTTTTTATTGGTCGTCATGAAAAAAAACATAAGGGGTAACACTGTTGTTTTTTATTGGTCGTCCTGAAAAAAAACAAGGCGTAACACTGTTGTTGTTTTTTGGTCGTCATGAAAAAAAACATAAGGAGTAACACTGTTGTTTTTTGTTGGTCGTCCTGAAAAAAACATAAGGGGTAACACTGTTGTTTTATATTGGTCGTCATGAAAAAAAACATAAGGGGTAACACTGTTGTTTTTTATTGGTCGTCCTGAAAAAAACAAGGTGTAACACTGTTGTTTTTTTTTGGTCATCCTGAAAAAAACAAGGTGTAACACTGTTGTTTTTTATTGGTCGTCATGAAAAAAAACATAAGGGGTAACACTGTTGTCTTTGTCAAATAAAATACAAGGGGTAAGACTGTTGTTTCTTATTGGTCATCATGAAAAAAAACATAAAGGGTAACACTGTTGTCTGTGTCAAATAAAATATAAGGGGTAACACTGTTGTTTTTTTTTGGTTGTCATGAAAAAAATGTAAGGGGTAACACTGTTGTTTTTTATTGGTCGTCCTGAAAAAAACATAAGGGGTAACACTGTTGTTTTTTATTGGTCGTCATGAAAAAAAACATCGGGGGTAACACTGTTGTCTTCGTCAAATAAAATATAAGGGGTAAGACTGTTGTTTTTTATTGGTCGTCATGAAAAAAAACATAAAGGGTAACACTGTTGTCTGTGTCAAATAAAATATAAGGGGTAACACTTGTTTTTCTTTGGTCGTCATGAAAAAAACCACAAGGGGTAAAGCTGTCGTTTATTATTGGTCGTCATGAAAAAAAACATAAGGGGTAACACTGTTGTTTTTTATTGGTCGTCATGAAAAAAAACATAAGGGGTAACACTGTTGTCTTTGTCAAATAAAATACAAGGGGTAAGACTGTTGTTTCTTATTGGTCATCATGAAAAAAACATAAAGGGTAACACTGTTGTCTGTGTCAAATAAAATATAAGGAGTAACACTGTTGTTTTTTATTGGTCGTCATGAAAAAACCCACAAGGGGTAAAGCTGTCGTTTTTTATTGGTCGTCATGAAAAAAAACATAAGGGGTAACACTGTTGTTTTTTATTGTTCGTCATGAAAAAAACATAAGGGGTAACACTGTCGTTTTTTATTGGTCGTCATGAAAAAAAACATAAGGGGTAACACTGTTGTTTTTTATTGGTCGTCATGAAAAGAAACATAAGGGATAACACTGTTGTTTTTTATTGGTCGTCCTGAAAAAAAACAAGGTGTAACACTGTTGTTTTTTTTTGGTCGACATGAAAAAAAACATAAGGGGTAACACTGTTGTTTTTTATTGGTCGTCCTGAAAAAAACATAAGGGGTAACACTGTTGTTTTATATTGGTCGTCATGAAAAAAAACATAAGGGGTAACACTGTTGTTTTTTATTGGTCGTCCTGAAAAAAACATAAGGGGTAACACTGTTGTTTTTTTTTGGTCATCCTGAAAAAAACAAGGTGTAACACTGTTGTTTTTTTTTGGTCGTCATGAAAAAAAACATAAGGGGTAACACTGTTGTTTTTTATTGGTCGTCCTGAAAAAAACATAAGGGGTAACACTGTTGTTTTTTATTGGTCGTCATGAAAAAAAACATAAGGGGTAACACTGTTGTCTTTGTCAAATAAAATACAAGGGGTAAGACTGTTGTTTCTTATTGGTCGTCATGAAAAAAAACATAAAGGGTAACACTGTTGTCTGTGTCAAATAAAATATAAGGGGTAACACTGTTGTTTTTTATTGGTCGTCATGAAAAAAAACATAAGGGGTAACACTGTTGTTTTTTATTGTTCGTCATGAAAAAAAACATAAGGGGTAACACTGTTGTTTTTTATTGTTCGTCATGAAAAAAAACATAAGGGGTAACACTGTTGTTTTTTTTTGGTCGTCATGAAAAAAATTTAAGGGGTAACACTGTTGTTTTTTATTGGTCGTCCTGAAAAAAACATAAGGGGTAACACTGTTGTTTTTTATTGGTCGTCATGAAAAAAAACATCAGGGGTAACACTGTTGTCTTCGTCAAATAAAATATAAGGGGTAAGACTGTTGTTTTTTATTGGTCGTCATGAAAAAAAATATAAAGGGTAACACTGTTGTCTTTGTCAAATAAAATATAAGGGGTAACACTTGTTTTTCTTTGGTCGTCATGAAAAAAACCACAAGGGGTAAAGCTGTCGTTTATTATTGGTCGTCATGAAAAAAAACATAAGGGGTAACACTGTTGTTTTATGTTGGTCGTCATGAAAAAAAACATAAGGGGTAACACTGTTGTCTTTGTCAAATGAAATATAAGGGGTAAGACTGTTGTTTTTTATTGGTCGTCATGAAAAAAAACATAAGAGAAATAATAGAAATACACATACATTTTAATGTCATGTATATCCTCTTTATTGATGATTGATCATTGTGTATTGTCATCGCCTCACTGCCTAACCCACTGGAGACCGCGGCTCAATTTCTGTGGAAAACACAATATCTTTAATTTTAAACGTAATGCTATCATGTCTATTGCACTGTCATATATAACCAGAGACATATTTTAATTATAAATCTCAGTGGGGAGTGGAGAGAGCTGTGAGCTAACCCCCTGGAGACCGGGGTTCAAGTCCGGTTGATGTCCTCGTTTGGAAGACTCTTATCTCTATTTCATGCGAATTATAAAGTCAAGTATAACCATTGTGATGAATTTCTTCTGTGTCTTGATGGAGCATTGATAAGTTTGGAGGTTAACACTCTAAACAGCTCAGGTTCCGATCCCCGTAAAAACGTCGGCAGGGGTAACGCTGTTATTTTTTATTGGTCGTCATGAAAAAAACATAAGGGGAAACACTGTTGTTTTTTATTGGTCGTCATGAAAAAAAACATAAGGGGTAACACTGTTGTTTTATATTGGTGGTCATGAAAAAAAACATAAGGGGTAACACTGTTGTCTTTGTCAAATAAAATATAAGGGGTAAGACTGTTGTTTTATATTGGTCGTCATGAAAAAAAACATAAGGGGTAACACTGTTATTTTATATTGGTCGTCATGAAAAAAACCACAAGGGGTAAAGCTGTCGTTTTTTATTGGTCGTCATAAAAAAAAACATAAGGGGTAACACTGTTGTTTTTTATTTTTCGTCATGAAAAAAAACATAGGGGGTAACACTGTTGTTTTTTTTTGGTCGTCATGAAAAAAATTTAAGGGGTAACACTGTTGTTTTTTATTGGTCGTCCTGAAAAAAACATAAGGGGTAACACTGTTGTTTTTTATTGGTCGTCATGAAAAAAAACATAAGGGGTAACACTGTTGTTTTACATTGGTCGTCATGAAAAAAAACATAAGGGGCAACACTGTTGTTTTTAATTGGTCGTCCTGAAAAAAACATAAGGGGTAACACTGTTGTTTTTTTTTGGTCGTCATGAAAAAAAACATAAGGGGTAACACTGTCGTTTTTTATTGGTCGTCATGAAAAAAAACATAAGGGGTAACACTGTTGTCTTTGTCAAATAAAATATAAGGGGTAAGACTGTTGTTTTTTATTGGTCGTCATGAAAAAAAACATAAGAGAAATAATAGAAATACACACATACATTTTAATGTCATGTATATCCTCTTTATTGATGATTGATTATTGTGTATTGTCATCGCCTCACTGCCTAACCCACTGGAGACCGCGGCTCAATTTCTGTGGAAAACACAATATCTTTAATTTTAAACGTAATGCTATCATGTCTATTGCACTGTCATATATAACCAGAGACATATTTTAATTATAAATCTCAGTGGGGAGTGGAGAGAGCTGTGAGCTAACCCCCTGGAGACCGGGGTTCAAGTCCGGTTGATGTCCTCGTTTGGAAGACTCTTATCTCTATTTCATGCGAATTATAAAGTCAAGTATAACCATTGTGATGAATTTCTTCTGTGTCTTGATGGAGCATTGATAAGTTCGGAGGTTAACACTCTAAACAGCTCAGGTTCTGTTTTATATTGGTCGTCATGAAAAAAAACATAAGGGGTAACACTGTTGTTTTTTTTTGGTCGTCATGAAAAAAACATAAGGGCTAACACTGTTGTTTTTTATTGGTCGTCCTGAAAAAAAACATGAGGGGTAACACTGTCGTTTTTTATTGGTCGTCATGAAAAAATACATAAGGGGTAACACTGTTGTTTTATATTGGTCGTCATGAAAAAAAACATAAGGGGTAACACTGTTGTTTTTTATTGGTCGTCCTTAAAAAAAACATAAGGGGTAACACGGTTGTTGTTTTTTTGGTCGTCATGAAAAAAAACATAAGGGGTAACACTGTTGTTTTATATTGGTCGTCATGAAAAAAAACATAAGGGGTAACACTGTTGTTTTTTTTTGGTCGTCATGAAAAAAAACATAAGGGGTAACACTGTTGTTTTTTATTGGTCGTCCTGAAAAAAAACATAAGGGGTAACACTGTTGTCTTTGTCAAATAAAATACAAGGGGTAAGACTGTTGTTTTTTATTGGTCGTCATGAAAAAAAACATAAAGGGTAACACTGTTGTCTGTGTCAAATAAAATATAAGGGGTAACACTGTTGTTTTTTATTGGTCGTCATGAAAAAAAACATAAGGGGTAACAATGTTGTTTTTTATTGGTCTTCATGAAGAAAAACATAAGGGGTAACACTGTTGTCTTTGTCAAATATAACATAAGTCGTTTTTTATTGGTCGTCATGAAAAAAACATAAGGGGTAACACTTTTGTTTTTTATTGATCGTCATGAAAAAAAACAGGGGGTAACACTGTTGTTTTTCTTTGGTCGTCATGAAAAAAAACACAAGCGGTAACACTGTCGTTTTTTATTGGTCGTCATGAAAAAAAACATAAGGGGTAACACTGTTGTTTTTTATTGGTCGTCATGAAAAAAAACATAAGCGGTAACACTGTCGTTTTTATCAAATGAAACGTAAAGGGTAACACTGTCGTTTTTTATCTGTTGTCATGAAAAACCCATAAGGGGTAACACTGTTGAAATGTATCGAATAAAACATAGGGAGTAACACTGTCGTTTTTGTCGAATGAAACATGAGGGGTGACACTGTCGTTTTTCTTTGGTCGTCATGAAAAAAAACATAAGGGGTAACACTGTTGTTTTTTATGGGTCGTCATGAAAAAAAACATAAGGGGTAACACTGTTGTTTTTTATGGGTCGTCATGAAAAAAAACATAAGGGGTAACACTGTTGTTTTATATTGGTCGTCATGAAAAAAAACATAAGGGGTAACACTGTCGTTTTTTATTGGTCGTCATGAAAAAAAACATAAGGGGTAACACTGTTGTTTTATATTGGTCGTCATGAAAAAAAACATAAGGGGTAACACTTTTGTTTTTTATTGGTCGTCCTGAAAAAAACATAAGTGGTAACACTGTTGTTTTTTATGGGTCGTCATGAAAAAAAACATAAGGGGTAACACTGTTGTTTTTTATTGGTCGTCATGAAAAAAAACATAAGGGGTAACACTGTTGTTTTTTATTGGTCGTCATGAAAAAAAACATAAGGGGTAACACTGTTGTTTTTTATTGGTCGTCATGAAAAAAAACATAAGGGGTAACACTGTTGTTTTATATTGGTCGTCATGAAAAAAAACATAAGGGGTAACACTGTTGTTTTTTATTGGTCGTCCTGAAAAAAACATAAGGGGTAACACTGTTGTTTTTTTTTGGTCATCCTGAAAAAAACAAGGTGTAACACTGTTGTTTTTTTTTGGTCGTCATGAAAAAAAACATAAGGGGTAACACTGTTGTTTTTTATTGGTCGTCCTGAAAAAAACATAAGGGGTAACACTGTTGTTTTTTATTGGTCGTCATGAAAAAAAACATAAGGGGTAACACTGTTGTTCTTTGTCAAATAAAATACAAGGGGTAAGACTGTTGTTTCTTATTGGTCATCATGAAAAAAAACATAAAGGGTAACACTGTTGTCTGTGTCAAATAAAATATAAGGGGTAACACTGTTGTTTTTTATTGGTCGTCATGAAAAAAACCACAAGGGGTAAAGCTGTCGTTTTTTATTGGTCGTCATGAAAAAAAACATAAAGGGTAACACTGTTGTTTTTTATTGTTTGTCATGAAAAAAACATAAGGGGTAACACTGTCGTTTTTTATTGGTCGTCATGAAAAAAAACATAAGGGGTAACACTGTTGTTTTTTATTGGTCGTCATGAAAAAAAACATAAGGGGTAACACTGTTGTTTTTTATTGGTCGTCCTGAAAAAAAACAAGGTGTAACACTGTTGTTTTTTTTTGGTCGTCATGAAAAAAAACATAAGGGGTAACACTGTTGTTTTTTATTGGTCGTCCTGACAAAAACATAAGGGGTAACACTGTTGTTTTATATTGGTCGTCCTGAAAAAAACATAAGGGGTAACACTGTTGTTTTTTTTTGGTCATCCTGAAAAAAACAAGGTGTAACACTGTTGTTGTTTTTTGGTCGTCATGAAAAAAAACATAAGGGGTAACACTGTTGTTTTTTATTGGTCGTCCTGAAAAAAACATAAGGGGTAACACTGTTGTTTTTTACTGGTCGTCATGAAAAAAAACATAAGGGGTAACACTGTTGTCTTTGTCAAATAAAATACAAGGGGTAAGACTGTTGTTTCTTATTGGTCGTCATGAAAAAAAACATAAAGGGTAACACTGTTGTCTGTGTCAAATAAAATATAAGGGGTAACACTGTTGTTTTTTATTGGTCGTCATGAAAAAAAACATAAGGGGTAACACTGTTGTTTTTTATTGTTCGTTATGAAAAAAAACATAAGGGGTAACACTGTTGTTTTTTTTTGGTCGTCCTGAAAAAAACATATGGGGTAACACTGTTGTTTTTTATTGGTCGTCATGAAAAAAAACATAAGGGGTAACACTGTTGTTTTTTATTGGTCGTCCTGAAAAAAACATAAGGGGTAACACTGTTGTTTTTTATTGGTCGTCATGAAAAAAAACATAAGGGGTAACACTGTTGTTCTTTGTCAAATAAAATACAAGGGGTAAGACTGTTGTTTCTTATTGGTCATCATGAAAAAAAACATAAAGGGTAACACTGTTGTCTGTGTCAAATAAAGTATAAGGGGTAACACTGTTGTTTTTTATTGGTCGTCATGAAAAAAACCACAAGGGGTAAAGCTGTCGTTTTTTATTGGTCGTCATGAAAAAAAACATAAGGGGTAACACTGTTGTTTTTTATTGTTTGTCATGAAAAAAACATAAGGGGTAACACTGTCGTTTTTTATTGGTCGTCATGAAAAAAAACATAAGGGGTAACACTGTTGTTTTTTATTGGTCGTCATGAAAAAAAACATAGGGGGTAACACTGTTGTTTTTTATTGGTCGTCCTGAAAAAAAACAAGGTGTAACACTGTTGTTTTTTTTTGGTCGTCATGAAAAAAAACATAAGGGGTAACACTGTTGTTTTTTATTGGTCGTCCTGACAAAAACATAAGGGGTAACACTGTTGTTTTATATTGGTCGTCATGAAAAAAAACATAAGGGGTAACACTGTTGTTTTTTATTGGTCGTCCTGAAAAAAACATAAGGGGTAACACTGTTGTTGTTTTTTGGTCATCCTGAAAAAAACAAGGTGTAACACTGTTGTTTTTTATTGGTCGTCCTTAAAAAAACATAAGGGGTAACACTGTTGTTTTTTACTGGTCGTCATGAAAAAAAACATAAGGGGTAACACTGTTGTCTTTGTCAAATAAAATACAAGGGGTAAGACTGTTGTTTCTTATTGGTCGTCATGAAAAAAAACATAAAGGGTAACACTGTTGTCTGTGTCAAATAAAATATAAGGGGTAACACTGTTGTTTTTTATTGGTCGTCATGAAAAAAAACATAAGGGGTAACACTGTTGTTTTTTATTGTTCGTCATGAAAAAAAACATAAGGGGTAACACTGTTGTTTTTTTTTGTGTATCATGAAAAAAATTTAAGGGGTAACACTGTTGTTTTTTATTGGTCGTCCTGAAAAAAACATATGGGGTAACACTGTTGTTTTTTATTGGTCGTCATGAAAAAAAACATCAGGGGTAACACTGTTGTCTTCGTCAAATAAAATATAAGGGGTAAGACTGTTGTTTTTTTTGGTCGTCATGAAAAAAAACATAAAGGGTAACACTGTTGTCTGTGTCAAATAAAATATAAGGGGTAACACTTGTTTTTCTTTGGTCGTCATGAAAAAAACCACAAGGGGTAAAGCTGTCGTTTTTTATTGGTCGTCATGAAAAAAAACATAAGGGGTAACACTGTTGTTTTATATTGGTCGTCATGAAAAAAAACATAAGGGGTAACACTGTTGTCTTTGTCAAATGAAATATAAGGGGTAAGACTGTTGTTTTTTATTGGTCGTCATGAAAAAAAACATAAGAGAAATAATAGAAATACACACATACATTTTAATGTCATGTATATCCTCTTTATTTATGATTGATCATTGTGTATTGTCATCGCCTCACTGCCTAACCCACTGGAGACCGCGGCTCAATTTCTGTGGAAAACACAATATCTTTAATTTTAAACGTAATGCTATCATGTCTATATATAACCAGAGACATATTATATTTATAAATCTCAGTGGGGAGTGGAGAGAGCTGTGAGCTAACCCCCTGGAGACCGGGGTTCAAGTCCGGTTGATGTCCTCATTTGGAAGACTCTTATCTCTATTTCATGCGAATTATAAAGTCAAGTATAACCATTGTGATGAATTTCTTCTGTGTCTTGATGGAGCATTGATAAGTTCGGAGGTTTACACTCTAAACAGCTCAGGTTCTGATCCCCGTAAAAACGTCGGCAGGTGTAACGCTGTTGTTTTTTATTGGTCGTCATGAAAAAAACATAAGGGGAAACACTGTTGTTTTTTATTGGTCGTCATGAAAAAAAACATAAGGGGTAACACTGTTGTTTTATATTGGTCGTCATGAAAAAAAACATAAGGGGTAACACTGTTGTCTTTGTCAAATAAAATATAAGGGGTAAGACTGTTGTTTTATATTGGTCGTCATGAAAAAAAACATAAGGGGTAACACTGTTGTTTTATATTGGTCGTCATGAAAAAAACCACAAGGGGTAAAGCTGTCGTTTTTTATTGGTCGTCATGAAAAAAAACATAAGGGGTAACACTGTTGTTTTTTATTGTTCGTCATGAAAAAAAACATAAGGGGTAACACTGTTGTTTTTTTTTGGTCGTCATGAAAAAAATTTAAGGGGTAACACTGTTGTTTTTTATTGGTCGTCCTGAAAAAAACGTAAGGGGTAACACTGTTGTTTTTTATTGGTCGTCATGAAAAAAAACATCAGGGGTAACACTGTTGTCTTCGTCAAATAAAATATAAGGGGTAAGACTGTTGTTTTTTATTGGTCGTCATGAAAAAAAACATAAAGGGTAACACTATTGTCTGTGTCAAATAAAATATAAGGGGTAACACTTGTTTTTCTTTGGTCGTCATGAAAAAAACCACAAGGGGTAAAGCTGTCGTTTTTTATTGGTCGTCATGAAAAAAAACATAAGTGGTAACACTGTTGTTTTATATTGGTCGTCATGAAAAAAAACATAAGGGGTAACACTGTTGTTTTTTTTTGGTCGTCATGAAAAAAAACATAAGGGGTAACACTGTTGTTTTTAATTGGTCGTCCTGAAAAAAACATAAGGGGTAACACTGTTGTTTTTTTTGGTCGTCATGAAAAAAAACATAAGGGGTAACACTGTCGTTTTTTATTGGTCGTCATGAAAAAAAACATAAGGGGTAACACTGTTGTCTTTGTCAAATAAAATATAAGGGGTAAGACTGTTGTTTTTTTATTGGTCGTCATGAAAAAAAACATAAGAGAAATAATAGAAATACACACATACATTTTAATGTCATGTATATCCTCTTTATTGATGATTGATTATTGTGTATTGTCATCGCCTCACTGCCTAACCCACTGGAGACCGCGGCTCAATTTCTGTGGAAAACACATTATCTTTAATTTTAAACGTAATGCTATCATGTCTATTGCACTGTCATATATAACCAGAGACATATTTTAATTATAAATCTCAGTGGGGAGTGGAGAGAGCTGTGAGCTAACCCCCTGGAGACCGGGGTTCAAGTCCGGTTGATGTCCTCGTTTGGAAGACTCTTATCTCTATTTCATGCGAATTATAAAGTCAAGTATAACCATTGTGATTAATTTCTTCTGTGTCATGATGGAGCATTGATAAGTTCGGAGGTTAACATTCTAAACAGCTCAGGTTCTGTTTTATATTGGTCGTCATGAAAAAAAACATAAGGGGTAACACTGTTGTTTTTTTTTGGTCGTCATGAAAAAAACATATGGGCTAACACTGTTGTTTTTTATTGGTCGTCCTGAAAAAAAACATGAGGGGTAACACTGTCGTTTTTTATTGGTCGTCATGAAAAAATACATAAGGGGTAACACTGTTGTTTTTTATTGGTCGTCATGAAAAAAAACATAAGGGGTAACACTGTTGTTTTTTATTGGTCGTCATGAAAAAAAACATAAGGGGTAACACTGTTGTTTTTTATTGGTCGTCCTGAAAAAAACATAAGGGGTAACACTGTTGTTTTCTATTGGTCGTCATGAAAAAAACCATAGAGGGTAACACTGTTGTCTGCGTCAAATAAAATATAAGGGGTAACACTTGTTTTTCTTTGGTCTTCATGAAAAAAACCACAAGGGGTAAAGCTGTCGTTTTTTTATTGGTCGTCATGAAAAAAAACAAGGGGTAACACTGTTGTTGTTTTTTGGTCGTCATGAAAAAAAACATAAGGGGTAACACTGTTGTTTTTTATTGGTCGTCCTAAAAAAAACATAAGGGGTAACACTGTTGTTTTTTATTGGTCGTCCTGAAAAAAACATAAGGGGTAACACGGTTGTTGTTTTTTTGGTCGTCATGAAAAAAAACATAAGGGGTAACACTGTTGTTTTATATTGGTCGTCATGAAAAAAAACATAAGGGGTAACACTGTTGTTTTTTATTGGTCGTCATGAAAAAAAACATAAGGTGTAACACTGTTGTTTTTTATTGGTCGTCCTGAAAAAAACATAAGGGGTAACACTGTTGTTTTCTATTGGTCGTCATGAAAAAAAACATAAAGGGTAACACTGTTGTCTGTGTCAAATAAAATATAAGGGGTAACACTTGTTTTTCTTTGGTCTTCATGAAAAAAACCACAAGGGGTAAAGCTGTCGTTTTTTTATTGGTCGTCATGAAAAAAAACAAGGGGTAACACTGTTGTTTTTTTTTGGTCGTCCTAAAAAAAACATAAGGGGTAACACGGTTGTTGTTTTTTTGGTCGTCATGAAAAAAAACATAAGGGGTAACACTGTTGTTTTATATTGGTCGTCATGAAAAAAAACATAAGGGGTAACACTGTTGTTTTTTATTGGTCGTCATGAAAAAAAACATAAGGTGTAACACTGTTGTTTTTTATTGGTCGTCCTGAAAAAAACATAAGGGGTAACACTGTTGTTTTCTATTGGTCGTCATGAAAAAAAACATAAAGGGTAACACTGTTGTCTGTGTCAAATAAAATATAAGGGGTAACACTTGTTTTTCTTTGGTCTTCATGAAAAAAACCACAAGGGGTAAAGCTGTCGTTTTTTTATTGGTCGTCATGAAAAAAAACAAGGGGTAACACTGTTGTTTTTTTTTGGTCGTCCTAAAAAAAACATAAGGGGTAACACGGTTGTTGTTTTTTTGGTCGTCATGAAAAAAAACATAAGGGGTAACACTGTTGTTTTATATTGGTCGTCATGAAAAAAAACATAAGGGGTAACACTGTTGTTTTTTATTGGTCGTCATGAAAAAAAACATAAGGGGTAACACTGTTGTTTTTTTTTGGTCGTCATGAAAAAAAACATAAGGGGTAACACTGTTGTTTTTTATTGGTCGTCCTGAAAAAAACATAAGTTTGGAGGTTAACACTAAACAGCTCAGGTTCTGATCCCCGTAAAAACGTCGGCAGGGGTAACGCTGTTGTTTTTTATTGGTCGTCCTGAAAAAAACATAAGGGGTAACACTGTTGTTTTTTTTTGGTCGTCATGAAAAAAAACATAAGGGGTAACACTGTTGTTTTATATTGGTCGTCATGAAAAACAACATGACGACCAGCGGGGTGACATGGGTCACCCCGCTGGTCGTCATGGGTCACCAGCGGGGGGGCACTGCCGTTTGAGAAATATTTTAACGCAGTGGCGACCTCATAGTCAAACACAGCAGAAATGCTATCAAAACGACACACATTTTTATTATTAGGCTAATTAGTAATTATTTTAGCAACAATATGTTGTTCTTGTTGTTGTCGAGGCTATGTGGTAGTAGCCCTATGCACATAGTTTACGCAGCCACACGCATGAAGACGAAAATAAAAGGCGGAGGGCTATCGTGGCAGCTAAACGCAAAGAAATGCCGTTAACCCACCTCTGATGTATCAGAAATAGTTTATTCACCTCTCAACAGTTTATGTACCTCAAAAAAAACCATTAAGTAGGCCTGCCACTGTTAATAAACCTTAGACAACAGCCTCCACCATCAACACCCCTGGACAACATAAGTAACAGAACGGCCTCGTTTCCCGATAACGATGGATCTTCGCTCGTACGATCATTCTTACGACGGATCGTGCGAACCATCATGAATTTCTTTGGAGCGTTACCCGAAACTCCTCTTAACATGAACGCGCGTTCACTGCACTCACGACGTTCGTAGGATTGTCACTGTCTACTGACACGTTGCTGAAATGGGCTCCGTACTGAGGGAGACGCAGGAATGTCGCAGGAAAATGGGGTTAAAAAGCGTTAAAATATCTCCCCATCAAGGCCAACAGCAGAGTAGCCTACGAAAAGAATAGACTGCAATAATTTGAATGCTAAAGATTTTAAAACACAATTGATTAGGCCTAGGCCGACAAATGTATCGGTCCTAATCCTGATCGCACTGTGCGTACATTTTTTCACTGCATTATCCCCCCTTCCATATTGGAAAAATCAAAAATAGCTTGTGTGACAACTAGGTGCTGATTTCTAAAACATGCTTTGCGCAGCAAAGAGCGGTCCCTCCGGAAAAATGTGGCGTTCTTTTGTGATTATTGCGGCCAAAAATCCTTGATTATGCGGCACGTTTTCTTAAAAAGTGCGATGAAATATGCGGCATATTTATGCAATTTTATGCAATGAAATTGCGGGAACTTGCAAAAATTGCGTGAATTTGCAAGTTGCACGCTGGATTGAAACGCTGCAGTCCTACGTCTTCACTGTGGTACACAGGGCCGGAGCCAGCCACGACAACGCCGATGCCTTGTCCCGCCGCCCCTACGCACTGGGAGGGTGCCAGTACTGTGAGCGGAGAGAAGCGTGTGAGAGAGAGCTCCGTATCGAGGAGGAGACATGCCCCATGCACGAGAGGGCCGGACCAGTATGCCGCGGAACGCAGATGGTCGACGCGGCCGAGTGGCAGACACAGCAGGAGCAGGACATGGACATACAACCGGTGTGACAGTGGGTTGAGGCAGGACAGAGACCACCCTGGGAGGAGGTGACTGGGATCTCCACTGCAACGAAAGGCATGTGGACTAGGTTTGAGGCGCTGAGAGTGAGGGATGGAGCACTGCAAAGAGCCTGGAAGGAACCTGCTACTGGAGAAGAAAGGTGGCAGGTGATATTCCCCAGTTCATTGAGAGACGCTGTGCTGAGAGCATCCCATGAGGAGCAAAAACACTCCGCCGGCATCGTCAGGGGTTTTACTGGGGGTGGGTCAGAAGGGACGTAGAGGACTTTTGCCGCCGCTGCGACCTCTGCGCGGCCTACAAGGGCCCCCCAGATCAGTCCCGCTCACAACTACAACAACAGGCGTTGGGGGCTCCCATGGAAAGAGTAGCTGTGAATGTCATGGGCCCATTTCCCCGCACGGACGCAGGCAACCGATACGTTTTGGTCGCCATGGACTATTTTACAAAATGGCCTGAGGTGTACGCAATACCAGATCAGGAAGCAAAGACGGTGGTTGACGCTCTGGTAGAGGGCTCACAACGTGAGGGAGGGTCCGGAAGTGACGTTGCTGTTGGAGTTGTTACGGCTGGAGGTACGGCGTGGTGAGGGCCAACAGTGGTCGGAGATAACCGTTGTATTTGCTAAATAAAGAGAAGGATTGCAAGCCAGACATCGCCTTTTTATTCAACGCTGCACCATCGTGGGGTGAACGTTACAATATTATAGTCCCACAATAACTTTGTTTGAAAAAAACACCATCATAAAACAAGACTTGAACTTGGGTCTGCAGCAAATTAACTAACAGGTCTTACAATAACCAAAAAGAAAAGGGACCAGAAAGTGTTAACATTTGATTCATTTTTGGTTACTGTAAGATCGGAAACCAAAACTTAGAAACACAACTTCTCGCTGCACATATCGGCATCAGCATCAGCGTCCTTCCAGAATTTTCTGCTCTGCTTCAAACATGACTTTTTGTATTGCAAATTTGAATTTGCACTAATGTCTGGGGGTAAGTCGCGTCATGAAATCCGTTATGTGCTGCACATAGCGCTCTTGTACATTGGGGGATGACCATATGGATGTCGTCCGGTCAATCAGGGGTTCCACATCTATCTTTGGGATGGGGTCGTCCTCATTCCTTCTTCGTTTTTTCCGCTGCACTGCACTCTTTGTCGAGCTTCGGATGCAACAGGCGCAGTCGCACTCTGTCGGGGTGGTACAAATCGATCCATTCATGACGATACAATGTAGGCCTACAACTTGGGGATTTTTTTTTCATCGCGACCACCACTTTTCGTCCTCTTCGTTGCTTTGATGAATTTGTCGCGCAGCCTCCTCCACTTAGCCTTGTTGGGATCCTTACCGTCCATCTTCACAGAAATGTCTCTCCAGGAGTTTCCCACTATTTCCTTGTCATTAGTCCCTGCGTGAACGGTCATACAAATGCGCATAATCTCTCACAATTTCCGCAAGTCTTGCTTCGAATTGGTTGATTTTGAAATACACAGAGTGATGGGTAATGGTCCGTTTATAGGTCCCCCTGTAGTCTGGCGTGTTTGCATGGGCTGTCGACTGATGTCGTCGTACACAGCGATTTCGACTTGATACAATCCGTGTTCAGGCCCACCGGGAATGATGCCCAGATGTGACGCATTCATTCACGTGTTTTTTTTTTTCCAGGCACTGGTGTATATCTTTGTTGTGTGTAGAGGGGCGATGGGGGGGGGCAGAGTCAGTGTTTCGGCTAAGTAGGCTACGCTGCACCCAAACGGTGCTTGCACCTAGTTCTGTGCTTTGCACACTGCGGCGATCGAACTGATGCCCAATACGACCAGCCTGGCAAACCTGACATTATTATAATTCATCCATGTATACCAATAACCGCTTCAACAAATAACAAATGGTTGAACAGTTTAATATAATTATTGGTAAGTGTAATTTTTATTCTATTTTTGGTCTTTACAATACAAAACAAGAACCAAAATAACAACATACATAACAACTGAACTCAGGTGACTGAGGCAACATTGAAGATCCACAATACAAATATAAATAATCAAAACAAATCAAAAAAAAAAAAAAAGTCAGATAAGGTTTCAGAATGGGCATTAACAAGAGCAGGCACAAACTCAAACTTCCATCATTCCTAAAATAGTAAAATAAATATATAAGATGCGACAAAATGCATAATATGGCATCCTGCAGGGAGGATCCACACACCTGGCATCACTAAGAGTGACAGCGAGGACTCTTTTCTCCAGACACATTATCGCACTAAATGAGCAAATCACTCTTCCTTGTCTCACGTTCGCATTTGACCCTTGGCATTTCTGTGACTTATTGTATTACTTAGTTCCTTTGGATTTAGGCCTTTTGTTGCTTTTGCATCTGCCACAGAAGGGAAGTTGAACAAGCATTAACTGCATATACCTATACACACACACACACATGCATCCAACATGGTAAAGGGTATATGAATCTGAAAACCGAAATAATATTAATCCAAGCGCTCTTTTTTTATTTAAAAGATCCACTTAGAAAACCTCCAATAAAAACAGTAGGTCAGTGAGCATGGAGATCTGGGATGATATGCAGCAGGTTATATAGTGCCATAAGATTAGCAGCCATCTCTCCGCCTGCTACGGCCGTGGGCCTCTTCATCAGCCCGGTTAGAGGGCACATGACTGTGATTCTGGCTCACATTATGCTGGTAGAAAATCAACTGGTATAGGACACTGGAACTTCAGGTCTTTACCCCCCCAAAAAAAAAAAGTGTGTGAATACATATCTACGATTCTGTGACCTGGGGAGAGAAGAAAATATGCAGCATGAATAGAGATTTGGAATGCAATATCATGGAGGAAAAAATGGCAGCTGGCGGCCAGCAGAATGGACTGCTGGTCATTCACCACTGGGTTGGCATGCAACTAGCTGACCAACGCTACTGTCCATGCACCACTGTGGTGGCACGTAAGTGAAGGTGATTCACTAATGATTATTCACCACTGGTGTGCGACGATAGTGAAGCGGACTTACTCTACTGTTCATTCACCACTGTTGTGGCACGTAACTGTAGGTGGGAGTGCCCGGTGGGCGGTAGGTGACCTGGTGGGGCTGGACCCCAGCTGGAGAATGGGTGGTCAACAAAGTTCCTGCGAATCAGAGCACACATTCAAAGTCTTCCATTCGCAGATGAAAGATTGGCATTCAGAATAGGGCTGCGCTGGGCTGGTTAAACTTGACTTCATAATGCCAATAAACAGAACAAATTAAATGATACAAACTGTTTATTCTTAAAACACGACCATTGCTAATGAGGCCGGGTAGCAGAAAATAAGCTACAAGTCACGTATGCTCACCGGCTGACATGGCCATGGTAGTCCCGGCCATCATCCCCATGGCAACGCCACCATTATGGCGGGGCTGGGGGATTTGAGGGGCATACATGGTAGCCGGCATGCCATTGGGTTGTACCACTGTCGTGTGATGGATGACATGTGGTTGCGGGGCATAGAACGGCTGTGTGTAATAAGCGCCTTGCTGTTGTGATGGCATCAGCGCCTGGTTCAAAAGGCAGAAGAAAACAAACAATTTATAGGAACAAATAATCCTAATAGAATTTAACTAAATGTATGTGGAAGGGTTTGTCTGTGAAACCTATCTAACAGGGTGTCATTACCCCAAATGAACACTAGAGGGCGATCTATCAACAGAAAAAAGAATAGATGGGGTCAACATTTGATAGTAGCAGACGATGATCTTAGTCATTAGTCAATTGTAAAATAATAATAAAGGCTAAAACTGAGGATATACTTATGTACTTAATATAATTAGTTACAGGCTATATAAGCGGTTGGATTGCCCCGTTGATAGAGCCACCTGGAGAACGCATTAGGCTATACAAAGGAGGGGAAACACTGCACAGCACGGTAACATGGGCTCGGGTGGCCCATGTTAATTTAATTTGAATACTAGTCTCCATGGTACTACGGTCAATTCTTTGTTCATTGAAGAAGTAGTCCTCCCTCTGTCCGAACTGACCTGTGCATAGGGGTTCTGCTGGGGGTAGGTGTTCCTCATGGGGTAGACGGCTGCATGGTAGGGGTTGTGTGCCGTGGAGTAAGGGGGAACCGCGCCCGTGCTGGGAGACATTTTAAACGGTGCAGCGTAGCCTGACGGCGGAGGGAAGAAACGTCACAGGTTCAAACAAAAAAGGGCCCAAACTAAGTTAATGATGTCATTTAGAAATAAAAAAGGGTCATCATCCTGGTGAAGCCAGCCGCATGGTACATTCCCAGCGGCCCCTCTGATTATTGGAGGGAACGTTCCTAGATTCTAATCCTTTTCATGGTGCATTCAATCAACATGTCAACTGTGACCATCAGGAGACCATAACTTGCTCTCTTCTTCTAGTACGGTATAATAGCATGCGTTTATCAATCAATGTACATCCTCTTTGCGTCTGGAGCAAAGAGAGAAAACTGTGTTACATTTCGGCCAAGGAGCGTTTGTGGATGGTTATGGAGACTTGATATCTCCAAGTAGATGTCCTCTCCTCTTGTACGTGTCTCAAGTCGCCCTACCAGGTCCTCATTACATAACTTATTCTTTGTTGTAGATAATAGCATTCACCAAAAGCTGAGTATTGTCCGATACCTCTGTAGAGTAAACAATAGCTAAGTCTATAGCATGGTTCACTACTATGAATAGCTGCTTTCCAGCTGTGCTAAATTAATCTTTATTTTGGAGTCTTGGCACCTTTCTGTGACCCATCGTGCACAGTATACGAGTCAGCGTTTCCATTATAAATCAGTTATACCTTAAATAACATTATTTGAATAATAACGACAGTCGAAAGTAGTGGCTATACTCTAGGTAAAGCTTGTAACACAATACTAATATATGTATTTTGCTACTGTATCCGCTGTCAAATATTACTGTCTTTTTTTATGCTGTTGAATATGACAAATATTTCCCCAAAACTCCTTAAAAGAAAATGTAATTTTATGAGAACAATGCTGATAATGTAATAATGATGTTAATGAATGAGAGAGGGTTCTAGATGACCGATCGTATCTGGCTGTAAAGGTCATATGTTGTACATGCCCTGAGCTCTTAAGTAGGTCCAATTGCACTTAACATGTGTGCATTCTTCAGAATAACACTTCACTTTGCCACGTTTTATTAATGGCACAGCTTTGACAAGTGAGACTTAATAGTTTGGCACGGTCTGTGGTAGGTATGAAATGTGTACAAGCCTGCTCATTCGTTTTTAAATGCTTGATTTTCAACTGATTACTCTTCTCCTTTTGTCTGACTACTTTTTTTTTTATGCCTCCCTGCCAATTTTTTCAGAATTGATTGAGAAGAAACATGTGAAACAATTTGTCTGTGGATTTTCTCCACTGAACCAGCACTGGACAATTGTGTCTATTAAAATAAAATACAAAAATAAAATTCCTCACATATGTATCGTGATTTACCTCTGACATAAGACGCAGGATGCAGTATTTAATTGCATCATTCTGCATACTGGCACTCTGTGAGAAATCAGTTTGGTGACAACCATATACACTATGTGGTGGGCAGGGCCTTGCAAGCTGAGAAGTGACCTTCCCTCGTCCTTACCTGGGTGAAAGGCTGGGTTGGCCCCTGGATACAAACCGGGAGTGTATGCTGGGGCATATCCAACAGGAAACCCAGCTTCCATGATTAGAACAGAGAAAAAAAAAAAGAGAGAAATGACAGATTAATGAGAATAACCACTGCAATCAACTGCAGGAAATCTGTGGAGAAACCACACAGCTTTTTCTATGTACCACAATAAACGTGTGTAGACAGTCACACAACAAAGAGTATCTTACCTGGGTAGGCAATACCCTTTTGGTTGGCATAGGGGACCCCTGGTTGTGCAGGGTTGTAAACAGGGTTCATTATTTTGGCTGAAAGACAAGCCCTGCGAAGGAAAATAACAAAGTCAGAACTTTGGCTTTGACTCCCTGAAGTATGAACTGTGACATGCTGCCTGCCGCCGGTTGCCGCGAGGCACCACCGCCGCGAAGCACCACTGACCGGCAGCGGGCAGTGGGCAGTAGGCAGCGCACGGTTCAGTCTACTTCAGATTGATGTGGAAGTGGAAGAACCAGAGACGTCGGAGAACCCAACAAAGTCGTTTGTGATTCATAATATCGTCTGGAGGCGCACACAGCTTATAATATGATAATGATAATATGTATTATATGATATAGATATCTATGTATTATATGATATTATTTATATATATAGAGCTCCAGGACTTTAACGCAAGTGTTGTACACGCTGTTGGTGTTATGGCGCATAACACTTCAGACTCTCGTCTCTGGTATTTCCACAACGAGACTCGTAGTGGGGGTTATCTCAGCCATGGTTGAGAATGAATTGGGGGAAAGGAACCTTGGATTTGACTCCCTGAAGTACAAGAACCACGACATGGAGGAGAAAGGGATGTTGGCCTCGAAAGTCTCCCGCTTGAGCCCCGCTTCCCGCCTCAGCGCTGCAGGAGGCGGTGGCGCCTAAGTGCTGACCGCTGCCGAGGCGGTGGTCTCTCGGCAGCGAGGCTCCGGCGGGAGACAACCTCGGTCAACAATCCCTTTCTCCTCCATGTCGTGGTTCAGTCTACTTCAGGTTGATGTGGACGTGGAAGAACCAGAGACGTCGGAGAACCCTACGCAGTCGTTTGAGATTCATAATATCATCTGGAGGCTCACACAGCTTTTGGCCCTGATAATATATATTATATGATATAGATATCCATGTAAAATATGATATTATTTAGATATAGAGCTCTAGGACTCCCGTGCGTTCTAGAATATTAACAGAACACGGCGAAAGGCTGTGTGCGCCTCGCCATACACCACTGTAAACAGAGCGCTTGGTACCGTGGCCGAAAGCTGCTCAGGGCCACACCCCCATCCTCCTCCTTGACTCGCATCTCTACTCCTCATTTGCATTAAAGCTACAGACACCTAAACGGCGTATTTGGAGAAAGCTCAATGTGCAACTGGCTCGTAGTGGCTGTAAATCTGCACCACGGCTGAATTTCGGGAACGACTTCAAATACTGCGTTTGGGGCCTACTAATATCTATAATAAAGCATCCATAAAGTAGCATGCCATGGGACCTTTAAATCAATAGGTGACAGAGATGATAATGTGTATAATCAGGAAAAGACTAAATGTAATGGATGCATCAATGTGTTATGAACGCAAAAAAATTGTTTCGTTTCTACGTCAAACCCAAGAATAGTTCTACACAAAAGAATCATTGCTTCTAATTTGAAAGAGGGACATATTCAAGAGAGAATCGAATAAATAAGTCCAATAAATATCGACATATTGAAGGGGTGGATGCCATACAATTTTAGGTCAAGATCAGTTTCATGACAATCCTATTTTGTATGACCTGAATGGACTGGAAATACTAAGTGTACACGCACACACACAATAATTGACGCATCACAGTTAACAAGCTACTAGCTAGCTAACAAAGGTTTTGGACGGTTAGGTCAGTCCGTTGTTTACGCAAGCCAAATTAGCATATATGGCACGTTATGATGTATAAAAATGTGTACATTTGAACCGATTGTAGGACTACACTTGGTTGTGACCAGATATATGGGGCCAGCGTCGGGCCGCGGAGTGTGGCAAAACATTCACCTGACCGTGTGTCACCCCATCAATTCATTATGTTGTGGCATACAATAACATAAAATAGATTAATACATCTTAATTACCTAAATATGATTATAATCCAGTTGAACGTGCCTTAAGGTGTGCTGCTTTGGCTGTGCCTGTGTCTGCTTGTCAACCTCTTGATCTTGATCCTGATGTTTTGGTTCCAGAGCTCGCTCAACTCTTTTGAGCAATGCGCGTCACTTCCGACGGTTTGGTCACGTGACGACAGAAACGCGTCATTGTCTTCTGATTATTTCGTTTTGCTATATAATTAAATTCACTTTTAAATCAAACATTTATAATTCTATAAATATAATTTTTTTTACAGCTATCAAGATCGTAAACTAGACCTCAACTGAACAATTTGGATTTACGGAGATTAATTGTAAACTGTATATTCCTGGCAGCTGAAAGGCTGTTTTAAACAAAGCGATACCTTAAAAAAAATAAAAAACATCTTTAACAATCTACTCTAACTTGCAGATTGTTTTCAAAACGCCTTTAAAACGTATTTAAAAAATGACAAAGCTTGATACGTGTTGAGGAGCGTTTTCTTCTTATTTTTTCAACTCCCATCTTTCCTCTTCCAGGACCTTGATGCATCGCTTCCTTTCAGCCATTAAATTGGGCAGGGTCCAGATTGTTGTGTTTTTACCGCAACCTATGCGCAATTTTGCCACACAATGACCAAATTCTGGCACTTTATACATGTTTGTAATTTTCATATGGCATAGATGAGTATAGCGTATCGGCATATATCGTCATTAAGTCAAATAATGTCGGGAGCGGCCGCTGTAGGTGCGTCCTCTTGCATAGGCGCAGCTGCGGCAGCTAGCTGTAGCTCCGCCGGCTCTTCCTATGTTACAGTGGGTGGATGTACCGGGGTGGCTGGCAGGTTGCCTGGCCGGGTTCTTGAACATATCTTTTCATATTTGGACTTGCCTGATTTAATGCAATGCTCGTTAGTGTGTTGGCACTGGAATACCACTCTCGCCGACGAAAACAGCGAAGTGTGGCGCAGTCTTTGCGCTCGCTCTTTGAGTGAAGAGGCGCTTCGATCTGACATTCTGTGCAACCTGCCTACGTACAAGGGGAAGGTATGTTTACCAACCGAGCATCATTCATCTGCTAGACACAGGAATAGTTTGATTACCTCGGATAGCGCCTGCACGACTTTCTAATAAGGATGTGTGTTTCAACTGTCTAGCAAAGATTGTAAACAGATTTAGCACCACCAAATATTGTACATCTCTGTAAGAATGCTGGATGGAAGATTAATCTTGACATCAATAGCGATGGATCAATATATATGTTGGGCTTCTGCCGTGTTTCCTCTTCTAACTTTCCCTTTGTACTTTTGTACCTGACACTGTGCATGTACGTAACTCGCATAGCTTGTTATTATCAGGGATGGATGGCTGGCTCCGTCTTGCGTCCAATTGATTCCCGAGCTCCTTGCTTTGCTCACAGAGATGACCCAGAACCAGAGAACTCTGCCATATTAGACAATAACTTCAATATACTCTTTTGACTAATGTTATGACAAAGTCAATAAACATGATATATTTGCCCTAAAGGGGCTGGCATACTTGTATAACTTGTATAACATATGAATAGAACTGAAGAGCAAAGAAGAGGGCATAGCATAATCGACTCCTTTTTCTTTTAGATTACATCTTTCCAATATAAACATTTATCATGTGTTGCAACTAGTGTCATTCTCAAACCATTGCTTTGTGTCTCTGGAAATCTCCAGCTCAAGTCCTACCAACATGCTCTTAGCACCCACGACTGCTCCCGCAACGTTTACGTCAAGAAGAATGGCTTCACCCTCCACCGGAACCCCATCGCCCAGAGCACCGACGGCGCCCGTGGCAAGATTGGCTTCTCCGAGGGGCGTCACGCCTGGGAGATCTGGTGGGAGGGGCCCCTGGGAACCGTGGCGGTGATCGGACTGGCCACGAAGAGGGCGAACATGCAATGCCAGGGCTACGTGGCTCTGCTGGGCAGTGACGACCAAAGCTGGGGCTGGAACCTCGTGGACAACAACCTGCTACACAACGGTCAAGTCAACGGCAACTTCCCTCAGTGCAACAACGCACCAAAGTACCAGGTAGCTCACTAGCTGCAGATCACACAGTCACACCTCGAACACAGTACTGTACTATTGTTCGTTGTGTGCGTACTTCTTTGTCCATGGGGTTATTAGCAGGCTACACTGTGTCAGACTGCTATAAGGTCACAATGCTTACGTAGCTGCCGCGGCTATTGCCATCCCGCTTAAACTCCGCCCTACCATAAGGGTACTGTCGGCGGTGGAAACGCGAGCCGTAACTGAGCTTGCCTATACCGCAACCTCACTACTGGGCTGAGGCGGGCTGGGTCCGAAGCGTACCTGCCGGTCGAAAAGCGACATAAGGTCCCTCCTGTCTGTGTAGAGGCTTCCTCTAAGGTGGCTCCTGTCTGTATAGCCGGCCTCTAAGGGGCCTCCTGTCTCTGAATAGCCGGCCTCTAAGGGGCCTCCTGTCTGTGTATAGTCGGCCTCTAAGGGGCCTCCTGTCTGTGTATAGCCGGCCTCTAAGGGGCATGCTCTCTGTGTATAGCCTACCTCTAAGGAGCCTCCTGTCTGTGTATAGCCGGCCTCTAAGGGGCATGCTCTCTGTATATAGCCTGCCTCTGAGGTTCCTCCTGTCTTGTGTGCCAAAAGATCGGCGAGAGGATACGGGTGATCCTGGACATGGACGACAAGACGCTGGCCTTCGAAAGGGGCTTTGAGTTCCTGGGCGTGGCGTTCCGTGGACTGCCCAAAGCCTGCCTGTTCCCAGCCGTGTCGGCCGTGTACGGCAACACAGAGGTCACCATGGTGTACCTGGGCAAGCCCCTGGACGGCTAGGGCCGGTCTGCGTCGCCAAAGCCTTTGGGTGGTATTGGGGGATGGACCTTTCCCGGGACCTTGTTTTTAGGTTTGTGTGTGACCTTGGGGCCAGTGTACTCAGAGCTGCACCTCGCTGAAGTGGGTCGGTCTGGGCTGAAGGGGGACCTGGATCCGGTTGGGGGGGGGGGTGGGAGGGCTTCTTTGCGGTTCCGTTGTATCTATTCCAGACTCGGTGGGATCCGGGGGAGTGGTCGTGTCATATAAGGTATGTCCATTGGTCATGTGATGCTGGACTCGTTCCATTCGGTGGAAACTGCTCACGCTTACATGAATTTAGGTTTTTAGGCTCACCACGCCTGACCTTTTACTGGAGCATTTTATGTCTCTTAAGCAGGGCCAAAGCAATCATGAACTGTGGCCAATACTTTTATCCCATGTGTGTCATTTAAAAAGGCTAGCCAATGTATTAGTGAGTGTAAGCCAGTTATCAGGGTTAACGTGGTCCTCCATTGACTGGATCATTGTGCTTGACCATGCCGAACCCAGTGTGACCTGATGTTCTCATATATTTACATCTATCTAGATCTAGATAAAGATAGGTGTGTAGATATATATCTATGTACAGATCAATATATATTTATCTAGGGATATGCATCTATCTCTCTATATCTATATGTCTCCAAATGCAGAGTTTGTACAGGCAAACATCAGAGGTAGTTTTACAAAAGCATGCATTCATTTCTGCCTCTTGTTTGCAGTGACTCCCTTGTAAAAACACCCAGAGCACTTGAGCAGAAATGGAACCAAGAAGCCTATTTAACCATGTAATGTTACTGTGTATCACTTTTTTTTATTGTTCTGTTGTCATATTAAGCATTATTTATTTCTTATTTTATCCATGGTACTCTTGATGGGGTCATGTGACCTGAAAGTAAAAGTCTATTTGTTGCCAATCCCAATTATCAGAATAAAGATAGCGTAATGCCTGTGCGTTTGACCATGTTTGACCCTGGACAGGCCTACATGCTAGTCTTGTGAAGGCTAACAATTAGTGAATGGTACCGCTGTGGTTTAAATTGAATTCAAAACGTCTTGCTTAATTCCCAAGCAGCACAAATACAGTTGGTTCCAGTCCAGTCTAATATCTCAAGGTAAAACCGTAGGTGGGCTCCCGAGATTTAGGCTGGCTTCTCGAGACTAATGGTAACCAGTATGTAGCCAGTATGTGTGAGTGATGAGAGAGACCATCCCAGCCAGAGTTATGATTGGGGGCCAATTATGGAAAGATGTAATGGAGGCCTGCCATGAAATGCACCTGACTTGAACATGTTTGTCAGTGATGACTGGTTACAGTCTAAATGTATCCAGTATGGGTCCACGTGATTGGTTAGACCAGAGCATCTTTGGTCTGATTGAGTCAGAGACACCAGAACACTGTCATGCACACATAATAATATATATAATAATTAATAATCTTCATATTTACTGTCATTGTCATACATATCATTGTATAAAATAACTAATAAAGAGGGGGAAACTGGATGAGCGAATGGTTGTCTCCAGTCGCTCATGACCCATTGGGAGATTTTCACTCGACTTTTTGCTATTCAACTCGAGATGTGTAAGAGATTTTTCAATGATTTCGACAACCCTTTGATCTTTTGGGACTAGCTCACCCATAGGAAAGGTCCATTTAAAACACCTGCACAGTCTTAATTGGATTGGGAGACTTTTAAAAGCTCACAGCTCATCGTGTAAGCCGAGGAGGACAGCTAAACTTTGACTAGTTGCCTACAGTTGAATAGATTTACTGCAATCCACCATCCCCCAATCCAACTTTGTGTATTACCATTTCATGAAATAAATGGTTGAATCTATGACATGATTTAGTTTCCCGCTATCAGTTTATGCAGAATTACATTTTAACCCAACTTGTCGGACAGCGGTAAACTATTGCAATTTATCATTGTTGCAATGTATCATAGACAACAACTGCAAGCAAGTGGGATTTTGTTTCATTTTGTATTGTTTTCAAGGTAATAGAAGATTAGAAAATATGGATGTGTAGTTAATGCACACATTCACACACCGACGGCGGAGTCAACCATGAGCAGTCAGGTCGAGGTGTCTTGCTCAAGGACACCTCAACACCCAGCTAGGAGGAGCCGGGGATCGAAACTAGCAACCTTCGGTCATTACCAGCCAACCCGCTCTACCTCCTCAGTTGCGCCAACACCAACTGAGAGACAGTTCCGACCCGCAGGTCGACACAACGCAGGTCCTTAGAGCCCGCAGGCCGAGGGGCAGATACGCAACAGGCATCTTAAGCAACAACGCTCCGGCTGGGATAATGTTGACCCCAAACTAGGGCCCGACCGATATTGATTTTTTAGTGCCGATGCCGATGCCGATTATTTTCAGAGAAAAATTACGATTACGATTTAATCGGCCGATTAAAAAAAAAAAAAAAAAAACATATAAAACGTAGTTTTTGATACCTTAAATATACTTTAAACACTTTTGACGAATATGTGAATTGAATGCAGAACCTTTGAGTGTTTTAGAATACATTTACAGTCAAAAATGAGTGTAATGTAAAATGTAAAATAAATAACTAACTAATAACTAAAATGTAAAATAAATAACCCAATGTGCTGCGCTCGTGAGCAGTGACTTACACGTGCGTGCTGAGCATTATGGTCTCACCGTTAGTCTACAGTATAACAAATTAACATGGCCTGGGACCTAAAGAAAAACAGGCACAACATGCTCAAACAACGCGTCTTGTGTACATTGGTGAGGTGAGCGCGCAGCTGCCTGAGCGAGCGTGCTTTCATGTTGTATGGTAAAATTCAATCTCCTCTTTTTTACTCCAGCTAAAGTTGTTAGTTAGCAAGGCGAGTAGGAGCGCAATCTGCAGGATACTAATCGCAATAACATTTATAAAAAAATAAATAATATATATATATAATCGGTTGTAATCGGCGTCTTTTTGGCCGATGCCGATTATTTTCAAAAAGGCTATAATCGGCCGATTAAATCGGCAGGCCGATAAATCGGTCGGGCCCTACCCCAAACTGTTATAAAACCCTTGTGTGTGACGGACACATTCAACATAACTTTGAAATTGCACTCTATAAACATGATGCAACATCTTGGTTCACACCAACACACACATAAACACACAGTCACTCTGCCACACACTGCCACACACGCATCAAACAACTCCTCCCAGCCCACCCACTCTGCAGCTCCTCAACTACCCCAAGGGGGTCAGGGGAAAAGGCACATGCCATCAAAGGGCAGTTAGAGAAACAGTGTGACAATAGATTCGTCCCATCACTCCCTTGATCCTGCAAACCAACAACACGGGACAAAGACGCAAGCATATCTCCTGACCCCTCGACCTACAGTCGTGACTCTTCGTAGACATGTGTCTCTCCTCAATCAAACTATATAGCGCCTTTCGTGCAAATTGCAATACAAGGTGCTAAACAATACAATGAAAAAAATATAGATACAGAATAGGAGAAAGCCGAATTAAATAGGTATGTCTTAAGGTTTCTTTAAATGTGGTCACAGATTGTGATGTTCTGAGCTCCTCTGGCAGGCTGTTCAATCCAAACTATCAGCATCAGGGAGCGCTTGTTGACCATCTTTGCTACGGTTCTTATTTTTGATAAAGTTGTAAAGATTAAGTCCAAATGTCCTAATTGAGAGAACAACACCTATGGCCGCCCAGGTTCCATTCCCGAGGTCCTCTTCACGATGGCCTGAACCAGAGGATATAGGATTGTTATTCTCAGTACCATTACCACATTCACATGCTTCTGTGCTCAACAATCCCATCAAAACGGCTGACTGGAAACACTCACCAACCACTCGGCTGGTGCCTCTGACCGCAGGGTGGACGCCTTGCTGCCGGGCCAGACAGGTGTAGCTGCCTGGCTCGGTCACCTCCACCGTCTGACTGATGGAGTAGCGGCCGTCGCTGTCTGAGGAGGCGGCCGGCGGTGCTTCTTCTGCAGGGATCACAGTTCCGTTGGGGGTCTGCCACGCCAGACCGCTGGGTTGCGGCTGGCCTCCGCTGGAGAGGCAGGACAGCCGCACCGAGCCGGAGGACGGGGAAGCCCCTTCGACCTCCAGCCTCAACTGAGGCTCCACCACTGTGAGCCGGAGCAGGAGGGCGTTAAGTCGTTTACATTCAGGGCGTTTAGCAGACGCTTTTATCCAAAGCGACTTACAATAAGCACATTTGTCAGAAAAAGGAGAAACAACAATATATATCGCTGTCGGTAGAGTAAGGATGTTCATAGAACAAGTGCCAAGCACTAACAATCGCTAGGTTAACCCATTCCCCGTATACACCTAAGGTAGCTAGGGATAAGATGCTACACAATGCTAAGAGCTATTTTCAAAGTATAACATACAATAAGAGCACTTTACATTTGTAACATACTGACTAAACTAAGGGTAGAACTAAACTTATTGAGGTTCTGCCGTCTTTTGGCTTAGGTAAATACATTTTCTTAAGCCCAGTTTACTAGCCGACCCACCTGGACCCTGACCCAACACCTACCCCTCTGCCCAGGACCCTGACCCAACACCTACCCCTCTGCCCAGGACCCTGACCCAACACCTACCCCTCTGCCCAGGACCCTGACCCAACACCTACCCCTCTGCCCAGGACCCTGACCCAACACCTACCCCTCTGCCCAGGACCCTGACCCAACACCTACCCCTCTGCCCAGGACCCTGACCCAACACCTACCCCTCTGCCCAGGACCCTGACCCAACACCTACCCCTCTGCCCCGGCCCTGACCCAAAACCTACCCCTCTGCCCCGGCCTGGACCCACCTGGACCCTGACCCAACACCTACCCCTCTGCCCGGGCCTGGACCCACCTGGACCCTGACCCAACACCTACCCCTCTGCCCGGGCCTGGACCCACCTGGACCCTGACCCAACACCTACCCCTCTGCCCAGGCCCTGACCCAACACCTACCCCTCTGCCCGGGCCCTGACCCAACACCTACCCCTCTGCCCAGGCCCTGACCCAACACCTACCCCTCTGCCCAGGCCCTGACCCAACACCTACCCCTCTGCCCAGGACCCTGACCCAACACCTACCCCTCTGCCCAGGACCCTGACCCAACACCTACCCCTCTGCCCAGGACCCTGACCCAACACCTACCCCTCTGCCCAGGACCCTGACCCAACACCTACCCCTCTGCCCAGGACCCTGACCCAACACCTACCCCTCTGCCCGGACCCTGAACCAAGACCTTCCCCTCTGAAGCCCTCATCCTTGTGGTACAGAGGGGGGAGGGGGGGGAATCAGCAGAAATCTAACTCACCCGCCTTTCAGATTTTTGGGGGAGTGTGATCGGGGACACGCTCTAAAAAGATAAAAAGGTCAGTTTCCTTTTTATAATCTTTTTGAAAAAGATTCATCAAATTAAATTTAAGATGCTGCAGGTGAGTGCTAAGAGCGAGAGACTTTAACGAACCGGAACCATTCACTCACCTACAGTCAGCCGGATCCGTCTGTCTCGTAGGAAGTAGGATGATGCACTTATGCACGCCACTGTCTGCCTGGGTCACACTGGACAAGATCATAGAGGCTTTACTGGCCTGCAGCCCCCCTGGAAGAAGGCAAACCCTGCCCACGAACTGGGGGTCTTGTCCCTCCCGGCCTTGGTTGTTGTAATCCTTTCCCTTTTCATAGAAGAACACCTCCTGCTGCTCCTTCTTCCAGTCAAACACCTCATCTTTCAGGTTCACAGGGAAATCCAGACCACACGGTAAGATGGCATATTTCCCTTCTCTAGTGGAAACCTCGGTGACCACCTCAGTGATGCCAGCACCTGCTTGAAAACACAATTGATGCAAAGTGTCTTCTTAATACACCCCTGTATTTAGGCTCAGGGAACGCCATCTGGACACTGTTAGATTCAGCGGTCGTTTCTGAGGCCGGTGATAACATAAATAACACAGTTAATTTTCGTACCGTATTTTATCTGATTCTGATGCTACAAAAAGTACCAACAAAACCTGTGAGCATTCAGACCGTTATTAGTTGGACCTTCCCTCCACCTCCTGGGCGCGGGAAATAAATACAACTATGCAGGCCGACTTGTTGTCCTCTATCATGACCACATTATCTATCTATCTACAATTACAAACGGTACACTACCTTTAGTTTTTCCATTGGGCTTATAGGTTCAAATGTAAAAAAATTGAAAAAGGCCTATATATGATTCAGGGTTTTTAAAGTAGGGGAATCATTACCTAATCTATACGGCATTATGATATATCACCTTGGAATAATATGCCAATTCTACGTGTAACATCGACATCAAATATTGCGTATAAAACCAGCCATGGCTGTGGACAGGTTACTGCAAACCTGTCTGCAAACACAACTATACAATCATGTTACAATTGTCTTAATGCACAATCATGTCACCTCAGCAGCTTTTTTACGTCCAATCGAATTCTTCTCTGTCACTGATTGGTTTGCAACAAGATGCAACTCGGTCATAATCGCTGTTCCCATAGTTGGGATAGCTCACTTGATTTCTATAAGTTGTCTTCGGAGCGTCATGACCTGTTTTTCTCTTTGGTGCATTGTTTTATAAATTGTTTTAAAAATAATGGCACGTGTTTTCATTTGAATTGGCTTATAACAGCTACACATGTTTTGCTTATTCCGCAAGGTTAAATGAAATTGCAAGCACAAACAATTTTGATGTTTGCAGCACTATTTTTGGTTTTCATTTTCTACCATTTGCAATTCAAAGAGAGCTAATGAAGTCTGCCGGTAGATGAAATAACTTCAGACGAACCCTGTGTCATTGTGGGAGCTTCTGGGAAAGTTACTTTAGTTGATTATTCACTCATCAAACTGTCCATTGCAACCTTGTGGTTAGCAACGGCGGTGCTGATGTTTCCATCCAATGAGTTGTTGATATAAGTGAAAGCTTTAGTTTAACTTTTATATTCTCCGATGTGTGTTCCAGCTTTAAGGTTGCTGGTACAAACGTTGCTGGTATAAAAGTCTCAGATCACAAACGCTCGGTACAATCACAGTTTGTCGTATTCAATCCATTTACATTCTATCATTATATGTTGCACGTGATCTATTGTGTATTTGTTCTTTGGCTGTGTGCCAGCTGAAGAGAGCAGCTCCATGCTGGGCCAGAGCAGGTATCTCCACCGTTCCATATGGATGGCACCGGGGATTGTAAGTAGGCCTACAGGTTTTTCGGCTGCAGGTTTGTATGCTAAAGGTACACACCAAACCTCACACACACATACACAATATACAACCCTAACCCTAACCCCTGTTACTACACAAAGCTTCAAAGTCCAAATTCG